>NW_008679932.1:7160-11098 GCF_000695815.1 Acanthisitta chloris | reverse complement strand
CCAGGTACCTGTGGTCAGCAAAGGTCTCTGAGTTCTCCCGGTTGAGGGTTCCAGCTGTAGCAAACATGATGGTGGTGTCAAGGTCAGCAATGATGCCAGAGACAGCACTGGCTGCTGTGATGCAGGCTTGTGTCCCACGGTTCCCAGCCTGAAGAGCTGCCAGTACGTGAGACACCTGTAGGATACCGAGCACGGTGACTGGGGTAGAAGAGCAGGTTCATGAAACCCTCATCACCTCCTACTCCATACCAAAGGTAAGAACTAGGAATCATTTGGTCTGGACAGCCCTTCTTAGCTTCCAGTTATTTCTTTTTCCCTTGCACCTATCATGTTTGGTGGTCTAGGAGACACGGGACTCTGGTAGTTTGCAAATGAGTAAGGTTTGCATGATGGGCACCAAAACATCACTTGTTCGTTTTTTAGGTGTTAAACTCAATTTCTGTACTTGGGTATGGGAAGAAGACTGAGAGTAAAAAGGCAACGGTATCAAGATTACAGGGGAAAATATTCTTGCTACTCCCTGGATGTCAGCATACCTGACCTCTCCCACACACCATTAAAGGGGGATTAGACAGAGGGTGGAATGGAGCGGAGACATCACGGTCAGGCTCTGTTGAAGCCCTTGCAGAGGAGGAAACTCAGTGGTACTTTCTAGCAGGTAAGCTGCACAGCAGCTGAAAATCAAGGGAGGTAAAGGAAGATGACCTGTTGTTGAATCAACAGTCATGGTTAAGTAACTCTCCTTGGACTGATGAATGTCCTCATCCCAAGGATATCTCAGGTACTATACTGAGATATCTGCCCCCAAGGTATGACCATTCCTCATTCAGTAACATGTACGAATAAAGTCACTTAAGCTCCATATAAATGTAAAGAAATAGTATAGAAGTGAGTTAAGAATAGGAAGAAGATGGAGAAAGACTCCATCATAACCTCGGGGGTCAGCAGACAGGGTGAACCTGTCTTCTTCCCCGTGGGATGCCCGTTGGGTAAGAATCATACTCTGTGCACTGAATCATTATCTCGAGTAGCTTTTATTGGGGATTAGAGCCTGTTAGTATATTGCTTTGAATTAGTATATTGCCTTGAACACAACTTTGTAGTCAGATACTACTGCCAGCAATCCTCAAAACTTAACCGGTCACAATAGTATTAATAAAAGTTATTCTGTAAGCTGTTAATGTGAGTCCTTCAAGACGGCGGGCAGCCGCTGGCAGAGGGTAAAGGTGTGGAGAGACGCAGGAGGGAGTTTCTCTGTTTGTTGTGTGACTCAGAACAAGTTTGTCACACTGCTTTCTGATCTAGTGGACTGTTCAGTGAAGGGTCCCCATAACAGGACGCTGACAGACCAGCCAGGTACAGGGTCTTGGCTTTCCTGGGGTACTGACAGACTAATCAAACACAAAGGGTTTGACAAAACCTCCCCTTTTCACATGGCATTGGACAAATACTCATAGGACAACAAGCTTCCTAGTAGAAAACAATCATGGAAAGGAAGGACCTGCAGGAGGTCCTGAGCACGCAGGAACGTCCCAGGCATGATGGACACGTGTTTGTTTTGCTTTTGTGATTTTGCTTACAAGCGCTGCTGCTTCACCCTTACTAACCAGAGTTTTTAAGCCATGTTTTCATCTGTTATTCTCAAGTGTACTCTTTAGATTGATTGATGGATAGGGTGCTTTCCACCACGCCAGCAAAAGGTGAGGGGGAAACTGATCACTCAGCACAAGCTCCGAGTCTCACTGAAGAAACAGCAAATGCTTTGCCCACCAGTGCAAGAGATGATTTGGAGCCCTAGGCTGTGTTTAGATCGGTCTCCCCTGTCAGGCCACCACCAACATGTCAGCAGCACCTGGAGATCACACTCACCCATCACAAGCATTAGCTATTATGGTGCCTAGAAAGGGGGATCCATGCTCCACCTCATTAGCTGGGCAGGCCAAGCATGGCCAAGAGACTGAGCAGAACCCAACAGGAACATGGGAGAATCTAGCGGGATGGCTCCGAGGGCATATGGCTCAATCCAGCATCCCTCCCACCTCACCATGCTGTCACCCCTTTCTCTGGACCACCTACCTTCTCAGAAACCTTGCGCGCACTCTCTATCAGCTCCTTCTTGGTGTAGGCATCGCTGGGGCTGCACTGCAAAGCTCCAGCCTTGGTGACCAGAGCGGCACAGCCGTGACCCAGCTCCTGCACCCGGCGCTTGATGTGGGAGCCGATCTGGAGAGAAACGTGCATGACAGAGTCAGCAGGGAACTAAGCCCTGTGTCTGTGATACATGCTGGGAAACGCCAGCCACCCAGCTCCTCTTTCCCAATCCTCCCACACAGGAGGGGGAAAAAGGAAACAGGGCTTTGCTCCATCTTTCTACACCATGTTTCACGGCAAGTGTGAATGTTGCCTGCCCCCAGCTCCAATGGGAGGTTCAAGTGTCCCTGCTCTCCGTTCTCACACCCCAGCAGCTCCTGCTCTGCCTCACGGCATGCTCCAGCACCCCCCCCATGCTCGCACCTCCTCGTTCTCAGCAGTGAGGGCAGCCGGCTTGGCCTGCTGTGCCAGCTGCCCATAGTCATTGGTGAGTTGGTTGGCCAGTATGCCCAGCTCGTCTGGGTTGGTGGTGGATTTGGTGACCTGTTGATGGAAGAAGAGCAGGAGTTGGACAGGGCAAGGAGGGCAGTTGCCTGTCTGGGTAGCAGGCAGTGCATTCGGAAGTGACAGGCTTGCTTGTACTCACCATCTCCTGCACAGTCACTGCAATGGCCTTGGCTGTCTTCACCATCGTGGTCTGGTAGTCCACAAAGGTGCCCTCTGGCTCGCCCATGGGCCCCTCGTCCAGCTGCAAGAGACCATCAGGACACTCCTGTATCCACCTCTGGCCTACAAGGTCTTTATGTTTGGCTTGGTTTGATCCCGGCTCTTCCTCTCTCTCACACCCAGCCCTGTTCAGGTCCTCTCCATGCTCCCCTCACCTGGTTGATGGCTTGGGTGATGGAGTCCACCATGCCCCCCACAACACCTGCAGCACTGGCTGCCTCATTCAGGGTGGTGGTCAGGTCCTCGACTGCTTCCTTCATCATCTGCACAGCTTCTTCCAGAGCCTCCTGGGTGTGAGCGGCTTGCTGCAAGGACAAACCAGACTGAGCGAAGGCCGGCAGCAGCTCCCCTCCCAACAGGGCTACTGCACACTCACGCTGCGGTTTCCATTTCTGAAACAGCATGTGCACCATGCATCACCCACAGCAAAGCAAGGCATGCCAGTGGCACGTGCCCCTCCTGCTCACCTTGGGGTTCCCACCAGCCTCCTTGGCTGTATACAGCATCTGCAAGGCAGATTCAGCCAGTGTTTTGGTCTGGTCCAGGAGGTTCATCTGCTGCTGGTGGTTGGGTGTTTTGGAGGCAGCACCGACAGCCGCCATAATGAGTGGCTCAAAATACTGAGCCATCTGGGACACCTAGGGAAGAGCAGCATCAGCATTAGCAACTTCCAGCTCCAGCTGCCTCTCCTCTCTGTGCACCAAGTGCCTCATCATCACCTTCACACCCCTCTGGTACCTTGTGCCCCAGCTGCGAGGCCTCCGCCCGCGCTGCACTGGCCACAGGCTCGATCAGATTGCTGATCTCCTGGACAGCTGTGATCATCTGGTTGTGCAAAGCCTGTGTAAAGAGAGGATGCTGGGTGAGGCTGCAGGAGGGCTAGGGGCCCTGTTTGCTGGTGGGAGGATGCCAACGCCCTGAGGCTTGCTGCAGCATTTCTGGGACTCACCTCTTGGGAGATATCTTCTCGGGGGGCCAGCTGCTGGCTGATGGCAGCAAGGGAGGCCTGGTCCACCTCCCGCATACATCTGTTCAGGACCTCAATGGCCTCATCACACTCCCGCTGTCCTGGAGCTTTGTCCCTGTGTGACAGATGGATCACCCAAGTGCTAGCAGGTGCT
>NW_008679932.1:6728-7129 GCF_000695815.1 Acanthisitta chloris | reverse complement strand
TCCACCCCTTCAGCCCCAGGCTCGGCTGGTGGCAGTGAGGGCCAGGACACCTCTCTCCTGGGCTTTGGGACAACCCAGTATGAAAGAGCCAAGGCACATCAGCATGCCGTCCCATCAAGCCGTGTGAGAACCGGAGGAACAGCTCCCAGGCAGGACAAGAGGGATAACATCCACTATTCCATCCATTGCCTCCCACCACCAGCAGTGCCCAAGGAGATCATGAGCCAAAACATCCCCAGGAATGCTTATTCAGAGCATGAGTACCTGCCACTAGGGATAGAGCCACGGTCACAGAAGCAGGACCCTGCTCACCTCATGTTGGTGATCAGCTTCTTGATGGAGTCTGAGACGGTACGCGAGTGGCCAGCCAGCACAGACCACTGCGGCGGGGCCCTTGGGGT
>NW_008679932.1:2944-6629 GCF_000695815.1 Acanthisitta chloris | reverse complement strand
GTCCTTGGGGTTGACGGCCAGAGAGCGGGCAGTCTGGATGAGGCCAGCAGAGCTCTCCAGCATGGTCTTGGCTGAAGAGACAATGGGCTCCATGGCTCTGCGCCCCTGCACAGGGAGACAATGCGCTGGCAAAGTAAGGGACTGTGCATGTGAAGTTGCTCCATCTCCCATGATCCTTATCCTGGAGCAGTCCCTCAAAGCCCAAGGCTTGCTGTCACCTTCCCATTACACTCTCTCAATGCACCAGCCCCACACTGGGACTCTATCCCAAGCTCAGGGAAGGTACACCCCCCCTCTCCCCTACAGCAGCCCCTGTCACAGCCAGGTCACATCCTTCCTGTCCCTGCAGCATCTCACCTCTGGGCTGATCTGGGCAGGAACTGTGGCAAACTCCGGGTTGGAGGCGAAGGCTGTCAGGTTATCTACAGCCTCTATGAGGGGGGCAGTGGCAGCACGGCACCGCTCCCGGTTCTCGTCGTTGAACTCACCATCCAGGGCCTGGTGTGGAGAGACCAGAGCAGTTAGCAAACCCCCACCATGTCCCAAATCCCATCCCATCCGAAGTGCCTCAAAAGGGAGACTGCACCTTGATGGTCTTCACCAGGTTGGCTGTGCTGTTGGCCACCTCCTTGGCTGACTGGACAAACTGGCGCTTGGCCACAGGGTTGGCGGTGCGGGGCGAGGCCAAGCCGGCACAGGGCAGAGGTGTGTTTTGCAACGATAGTGGCTGCTGACAACACCTTTGGGAGAAAGCAGAGTAAGGCAGGATCCACAATAACTCCCTGTTCCCACAGCTCTCCCTTCCCACCCACCCTATGTGGGGCACCAGTGACCATATAGGTCCCTCCTGGGACCCAAGGAGGATCAGCAAGGTCCTGCATGTCCACAGAGCACCCCATCTGTACTGTCACCATCGCACCAAAGCTGCCACCTGGTCCCCAGTGCAGCTGATAGGGCCTGATGAGACAACAGTCATCATCTTGGCAAACTCTTGGGATGCTCCTTTTCCAACTATCCTCACCCTATTCATGCAAGGAAGTGCCCATACTGGTGCCTCACACTCACCTGGGACTGGGTGCAGGCAGGGTCCACCAGGTTCTGGCAGGCCATCTGGAGGGCTTGGTTAGCTCTGGCAAACTGAGTGGGATCTACCAAGCCCTGCTGTCCAGCCTGGCTGTTGGGGTCTGAGACCCCCACAAGGTAGGCAGCCTAGGAGCATAAGAGAAGTGATGAGAGAGAGGCTGTACACAGCAGGAAGGCTCAGAGCAGGCATGGGCTGCAGAGGAGCCTGGCAGCACTGTCGCATAGGGACAGGTTTGGAAGGGCAGAGGAGGGGTGCATACAGCAAGTGTGCACTTGGGGTAATGTTCAGGGCAAGGACCGAGTGTCTCTCACCTGGGCAGCTGCCTCTGTCAGCCCACAGAGAGCTTTGGAGGCGGCGCTGATGGAATCACCAAACTCAGGGAGCTTGCTGTTCTTGGCATTCTGAGAAATGCCAGCCATGGACTCACCCAGCACCTGGAGGACACAAGCGCTGGTAATGAAGATCACCTTCTGCTCCTGCAGTGCTCTCAGGTTCAGAGCTCACTGTGCTTCATCAGTGAGGGAGGAACCACCTTTTCATCTGTCCCCCTATCCTTCCCAAACACTCCTCGTCCTTCCCCAAAACTCTGTCCTGGCTCAGGGCTCACCTTTGAGTTCTCCATGACACTGTCGAGGCAATTGAAGTAGGACATGTCATTGACAGTCTGGGTGGGGTTCTCCAACAGCTCCTTCACTGTCTGCAGGGACACAGGTGTGATGCTCAGAGGAAGGTTTCACATCCTTCACTTGCACCTCCTCTTCACTCCCTCCTGACCCTTGCAGTGTTTTTTTTCCCACCATCTCAACCCCTCCAATGCCTTGTCAAGATGTAGCTTCTTACCTCCAGCTCCCGCAGGGCATTGTCACACTCCTTCTGGCCTGGGGCCTGCTGGGTGCACATGGTGATCAGCTGGTTAATGCTGTCGGTCACAGCCCTGCCAGGAACACAGGAGAGAGACCCACGGATCAACATCTGCCCCATCACCCAGCCCCACTGCTATGGCCAGCAGCTCTCAGGGAGCGGTTCCTCCTACCGTGCTGCTGCTGCCAGCTGATTCTTGAGGTTGGGGGCAGCAGGGTCGGCAGAGAGAGCCTTTGCAGCCAGCAGCAGCTTGCTGGAGGACATGGAGATGCTCTTCAAATTCGACACCACCTGCGCCTGGTCTTCTTTATTCTGTAAGGAGCCAAGAAGAGTTACCTGCAGCAGGTTTCCAAACTACAGCCACCCTGGGTCTTCTTTGGTCATTGTCAAGCTAAGCTGGTTCCCTTCCTCTAACTTGTACACCAAGGATATGACAACAATTCTCACTGAAGCAATCCTAGCCACCACTCCCTGTTGCTATGGTTTTGTACAACTTCAGACCCTGTCTCAACGCCTGCATTGGTCACTGTCACCCTAACCACCACTGCCCAGGCACCCTGCCTGTGGTCATTCACCCTCTCAGGCATTTCAAACCTCTCACTGTACCCAGGATACTCCAACAGGCATTTGCTCTCACCGGGGACTGGCTGGCCATCTCCACTCCTGCCTGCAAGAACTCATTGAAGTCCTGCCCAAATTTGCCAGAGGACTTGGCCAGGTCTTGAGGGGTGCCACGTGATGCCTGCACCAGTTCGTTGGCGGACTGGTTGAGCCCTGCAGCTGCCTGGTTCAGCTGGCTCTGCGCCTCCTGGAAGCTCTTGCTGCTCGGAGGGAACTGGAAGGAGGGAGACAAGATAGGAGAGGCAGCAAGGTGAATGGACATAGAGGATGGTCTGGCACATACTTGGGGATATGCTAGAGGAACTTGATGCAGTTGGACTGGCTTGCATTCCCAGAAGACTTCCCCCTTCCTCTCCTGCCCTGGCTCAACTCACCGAATCTGCGAGCAGCCTCTTGCTGGCCTCTCCCACCATGCGGATGGCAGCATCCACGTCTCGCTGCCCTGGCAGGCAGTTCACGCAGCGGTTTAGGGCCTGTGACACTGCCTTGGCCACCTGCAGAGAAGCAAAGAGTGGGTCACCACCTCCCAGCCAGACTCATGCTCTTCCCACAGGCTAACGGGGCACACTGGGGTACCATTCTCCCCACCTGGGCCAGGCGTTGCTGGCTCTCTGGGTCACCAGGCTTGGCCACTGCTTTCCGTGCCTCCTCAATGAGGTTGTTGGCTTTATCCATGACGTCGCTGGCACACTCCAGCATGGCACTCTGTGCCTGTTGGTCAGGCTGCCACACCACGGGCTGCCTGGCTGAGTGAGCGCAGGGCCTGGGCCACCTCCCGGGCAGCAATTCCTGGGGGGATGGAGAGGTCAGTGGCGGTTAGCATGGCCCCCCCCGCCCCCCAGTCTTTGTGTGGAGGCTGGTACCTGTGTAGTTTTCATTGCCCTGGGCCACCTCTCCCAAGAGGTGAGCAATGGCAGAACTGACGGCTTTAGTGCTGTTCCCCAGGTCCTGGGCACACTTCTCCATCTGCAGGTGGATGAGTTGGGACATGCTGGTGAGCTGCACCTTTTGGTGACTCCCCTGCCTCAGAGTCTACTCTGCATCACCCCAAGCCACCCTTCCCTGCACCCTCACCGTCTCTCCTGGCAGAGGCTTGGGCTTGCCATCACGAGCACCCGC
>NW_008679932.1:260-2871 GCF_000695815.1 Acanthisitta chloris | reverse complement strand
AGCTGCCTTGGCTTCCTGCAAGTCCCTCTCCAAGCTCTGCACCAGACCCAGCGCGGAGTCTATCTCCAGGGGTCCACACGCCTCCTGAGCCTGTGATGGGTAGAAGGGAAGGTGAGTGGGTGACTGCTGAGCCCACCTGGCTGCTGTAGAGACCATGACCTGCCAGTGGGCTGTCGCCACTGTCCTCCCCTGCTCTACACGGCCAGGGTCCCGCCACAAGGTGGATCCAGTCTCTCACCTTCTGGGAAGCTGTGCGGAGCTCAGCCAGAGCTGCGGCCAAGTTCTTGGCACACTGGCTGAGCTGCATCGCAGAGGCTTGGTCCGTGATTGTGGGGACAGTGGCCTTGGCTGCAGCTACCATCTTCCCACCAGGCTGTTGGGCCAAAGCAAAAAGCAGTGAGAAACGGACACAGCACCTCAGCTGCCTGTGAGCAGCAGGTCTCCCAGTATCTTAGGAGGGCCAGACGCGGTAGGAAAGCTGTAATGCCACAGCTGGCATGGGAGGCTCTGGGCAGTGAGGGTACCTGCAGGAAGTTCTGGCTGGCAGCAATGAGAGCCAGCTGGGCGCTGGGGCTGTCTGGCTGGGACTGGCTTCCTCGCACACCCTGCACCAGCATAGGGATCTGCTCTGCCACCACCTGCCAGAGAAAAGTGTCACTGGAGAGGCTCAGTCAGAAAGAAATTGATCCAACCCAGGACCAGTGAACAAAAGATCAGATCCTGGGAGACCTGAGTGAGGACCCCAAGGTCCTGCCTGTCGACGGTGGCTGAGCATGAAGCCCCAGCATGGCTGATGGGAGATGGGACAGGGGGAGGGGGCATCAGAGATGCCAGGATCAGGTCCAGGCCCTTACCTTGCAGCTCTGCACCAGCTGCTGCTGTGCGGCAGGGTTCTTGTTGGAGGAGGAAGCATGCTGAGCCGCAGCAATGGTCTGGGTGGCAGAGGCAGCAGCCTGCTTGGCTGCATGCTGGCAGAGGGAGGAATGGGTTAACACTGACAGCAGGACAGGCTGCCTCAAGCCCCCCCACCCATCATGCACCCAGGCCCAGCTCCTCCTAAACAACTTCTCCTACACCTACACCAGTAACACCAGAGCATCTCCAGCACCTCCCAGCTCCCCAAAGCAATACAGTGCTTACAAGACAAGTGAGGTCTCTGTGTAATGCAGCATGGACACTGTACATGAAAAGGACTTTATCCTTCTAAAAAGTGCAGGGATGTGGGGCCTCCTGGTCAGGTATCACTTACTGACTGTCTGCTTGCCCTTCACAGACCTTTGCCCAGTATCTAACCTCCAGCTTGTGCACAAGCTTCTTCTTGATGGCATTCTGGGCTGCGGCATTGGTTGCCATGCGGAGCCCCTCCGCTGCTTCACGCAGCCGCTGCTGCTGCTCCTCGCTGTCTGGGTGGGCTGCAGCTCCCTGGACAAAGCAGAAAACCCATCACACCCTGCAGGGACCACAGAGTCCCTTCTTCTCCTGAAACTGCACCTGTGCTCTGTCCTGATACCAGAGTCCTCCACAAGGCAGTCTGTCTGCTTGTGGTGATGGAGAGATGCCCAAAACCTCTATGGGAGAGCACAGGAGCAGAAGAGCTAACAGCTCCTCTGCTACCACACACAGCCCCAGGAGGAAGTCACCCTACTGCACAGGTTCCTGGCTCAGTGCAGGACTGTGGGAGAACTTCTGATTGCTAATGGACATGTGAGCAATCCAGACTTGCTAGCAGGGCCTGAGCAAGCTGCAAGCTAAGCTGTTTGTGACAAAGAAGGCAGCAAGATAAGCAGCTCCTGGCTGTGGGATGCAGAAGTTGAAGACAGTTAGGGGTGGAGCATAATGGTTAAGCATTTTATGATTGATATATTAATAACCAATTATATTGTGTGTAAGGTGGGCTAGTAATAGTAGTTAACCAATGATAAGTGGGTGCTTGTAATAGGTGTGTATAAAAGAATCACTTTTGTAAATAATAAAGGATCACGAGACATTCACAAAGATAATAATGGCGTCGCCTCTTTGTACGCAAACTCCTGCAAGGACCTTGCTCTGGGAACTGCCATCCCACCCAGCAGCTGCTTGTCCCCTCCCCAGCACTGAGCCAACAGTCTTGGGACAGGGCTGGGGGCCAAAGCCAGCATCCATCCTCCCCACACACTGACCTTTGCAGCCTCAACCATCTTGGCAGTTGCATCAGCCAGGATCTTGGCTGCACTCAGAAGCTTGCGTGAATTTTCTAGGTCTGTCTCTCCCTCAGCATCAGCTTTGATGGCATTGACGAGGTCAGAGGTGGCTTGGGCCAGAATACGAGCCTGACGCACCATTTCCCCTGGAATAGAAAGGAAGTGTGGACCAAGGGCTCCCTGGTACCTCCCCATCCATGTGCTATACCCTGGGTGCCATCAGCCACTCTCACCTGCATCTCCCATGGAGCTGAATATATTCTCGGTGACGTTGAGGATGGTGTCAGTGGCCTGGTCGTAGCGCCCGATGGGCTGCCCACCCAAGGCGTGCTGCTTGATGTGCTGCAGTAGGTCATTCAGGGCCTGGGTGACAGCCGTGGCCGCCACCCCTACTTGCTTCAGGAGCTGGTCATCACTTGTGGCTGCCTTGG
>NW_008679932.1:0-236 GCF_000695815.1 Acanthisitta chloris | reverse complement strand
CTTACTGGCCCACCACCTGCCCAGCCTCAATCAGCTGCTCCTGGCAGCCCGGGGAGCTGATTGTGGGAGCAACAACCTGGAGGGGAGGAGAAAGGCTGGGCAGCCTGTGTTGTGGACTTCTCGTAGGGGCTGTGCAGGGGCAGCTGTCCCAAACTTCAGCTCCTCCGAAGAGGATACTCAATGCTTGGCGCAGTGGCAAGGGGACCCCAGCCTGAGGCACTTCTTGTGCCAGAGTC
>NW_008679931.1:313-717 GCF_000695815.1 Acanthisitta chloris | reverse complement strand
GAGAGCACTGGGAGAGCGCTGGGATCGTACTGGGATCGTACTGGGAGCGGCGAAACGTGGGGAGAGCACTGGGATAGGGATCGGGATCGCACTGGGATCGTACTGGGACTGGGACCAGTACCGGCATCCGGACTGGGATCACCCAGGACTGGGAACAGCACCGGGAGCAGCACTTGGACTGGGATAACACCCAGGATAGCACTGGGATTCGGCACTGGGACCAGCACCAGGACTGGGATCGGCACTGACATCACTCCAGGACTGGGATCAGCACTGGGACCAGTCCGAGACTGGGATCAGCTCCACTCCCAAACGGGAATTCCGGGAGAGGCTGAGGGACCCTCGGGATGAGCTCTGGGACCACCGGGCTCAAACTGGGCAGGACTGGGATGAGCTCTGAGACC
>NW_008679931.1:0-202 GCF_000695815.1 Acanthisitta chloris | reverse complement strand
TTTGGGTCGATGCTTGAGTTTGGGTCAAAGATTGACTTCCAGGATGAAACTGGGAAGGACTGGGATGAATTCCGGGACCACTGGGCTCAAACTGGGAAGGACTGGGATGAATTCCGGGACCCTCTGGATCCTCCTGCTGATACTTTTGGGGGCGACGACAGCGAAAACTGTCCCGAGCACAGGTCAGGGGGGGCCGGGGGGA
>NW_008679930.1:0-827 GCF_000695815.1 Acanthisitta chloris | reverse complement strand
GAAAGGAAGGCGATGAAAAGAGGAAGGGGAGAGGAAGGGGAGGGGAAAAGGAAGGGGAGAGGAAGGGGGAGAGTAAGAGGAAGGGGAAGAAAGAGGAAGGGAAAAGGAAAAGGAAGGGGAGAGGAAAAGGAAGGGGAAGGGGAGGGGAAAGGAAGGGGAAAGGGAGGGGAAGGGGAGAGGGAGGGAAAGGGGAGAGAAAAGGAAAAGAAAGGGGAGAAGAAGAGGAAAGGGAGAGGAAGAGGAAGAGGAAGGGGAGAGGAAGAGGAAGGGGAGAGGAAGAGGAAGGGGAGAGGAAAAGGAAGGGGAGAGGAAGAGGAAAGAAGAAGGGAGAGGAAGAAAAAAAGAAGGGAAAAGGAAAAGGTTAAAGAAAGAAAAAAGGAAAAAAGAGAAAAAGGGGAAGAAGGAAACAAAGAGGAAGCAAGAAAAAAAAAACCAAGAAGGAAAAAGGAAATGAAAAGAAGCACAAAAAGCCAAAAAAGGAAAAATAGAGAAACAAAAGGGAAAAAAATTCAGAGCTCTGTTCTCTGCCCCCAGTGCCCTCCCAGTGCCCTCCCAGTTCCCTCCCAGTGCCTCCCAGTGCCCCCAGATGCCCTCCCAGTGCCCCCCAGTGCCTCGCAGTGCCCCCAAATGCCCTCCCAGTGCCTCCCAGTGCCCCCCAGACCCAGTGCCCCCCAGCCCTTCCCAGTGCCTCCAAATGCCCTCCCAGTGCCCCCAAATGCCCTCCCAGTGGCTCCCAGTGCCCCGCTGACCTTGTGGACGTTGAGTGCAGGGAACATGTTCTGGAATGTTCCTGCCAGGAGCTTTGGGGGTCCCTGTGCCCCCCCCAG
>NW_008679929.1:0-5423 GCF_000695815.1 Acanthisitta chloris | reverse complement strand
TTAAAACTGAGACAAAGATGGCGTTAAGTACCTCATCCCTTTCCTCATCTTTCGTGACTCTGTTCTCTCCCATGTCCAACAAGGAATGAATGTCTTCCTTGCCCTTCCTTTTGCTATTGATGTATTTATAGAAACACTTTCTGCTATCCTTGACAAAGTGGCCAGACTTAGTTCAAATTGTGCCTGTCTTCCTCCACGACCTAACCGTATTCCTGAACTCTTCCTGAGTAGCCTGCCCTTTTTTCCAGGGCTGGTAAACTCTTTTTTTTCATAATTTCTCGCAGTCTCCCTGTTCAGCCAGGCTGGTCGCCTTCCCCGCCAGCTCGCCATACGGCACACCGGGACAGCCTGCTCCAACCTGCTTTCCAAACTTTGGTAACCACAAATTATGCTGAGCAGGAACCCAAACCAAATTTCTTTTTTTAATTTCTCATTTTTATACCTCCTGAGACATAATTCTGTGCTTCTCCTGAAGCACATCAGCCAGTTCCTGCAGCCGTCCATTTTCAAGAGACAGGTAGTTAGTAAGCTCCAGTACTGCTTCTTCCACCACTGAAATATCTGAAAGATGCATAAAGAAATGGAAATGAATTGAAGCCAATGATTTTAATTCCTTAACAGTAAAGAGAGAGAGAAGAAAACAGAAAACTAGATCTCTGGCTTTAACTGCTGTTTACTGTATCTCTCCTGCATGTGGCTCCCAAGGGCCTGATCCTCACCCACAGAGAGCTTTGACTTGCACTCACTAAGCAAAAGGCTCTAAACATGAACATGTTCTGTATTTCCGACCTGGTTACATGCCAGCGATCACTTCTGTTGTGTCAATATCAGCAAGGCAGAAAATGCCCCGGTAAATCAGCAACACCTTAATACAGGTCAAATTCATGCACAAACCTGCTACAATGGGTGGCCTGAGACAGCACACCACCTGACAATTCCAGCACCTCAGTACAGGCTCACACTGCACCAACATCAACACTACTACAGAGCTCACAGCTGCCATCTAAGGACAGTAACACCTCCCTACACCAATGCTAGGCTTGTCAGAGCTCCTTAATCAGAGCATATAGAATACTCTGGACAGAACGCAAACCAAGGATGAGCTCGTATTCCACCTAAATTTTCATTCAAAAGATTCAAATTCTAACCTTAAGATAATGAAGTTTTTTAGACATTTGTCTGAGTGTAAAATGAACCCACTACACTAATTTTTAGCAGCTAGTCATTTGGCTGTCTTGTGCAGGACTCTGCTCTGTGTTCAAAACTGACAACTACACAAAGCATACCAAGACATTAGATAGCTACCACTTTGCTCAAAACTCATTGGAAACAGAGCAGTTGGATATTCCTACATCTTTTACTAAACTGCAAGTGAGAAGTCCGATATCCGTTTGCAATACTTACTTTACTTCTTCACTTGTAAGCATGAAGCCTTTTATGCACTGTCTCAACACAGGTGGGTGAAATCTGTAACTTCTCAGGTGTATGAACACACTACTGCCAGATACGAGCTTCTTCTTAGCCCAATACACTGGGTACAGCTCTCAGTATTCCAATTTAGATATACCTTTAATGCACTTACACTCCTTCATTAGAGGTTTTGATAATGAAAGTTTGGAAAGCCAAGCCAATTTATTTGGGAAAATGAATTATCATGAGAAGGACAAGACCATAATGTTTACAATGCAGAATGATGCCTAAGATGGGGGTAAATGAGGATTCCTGAGTATCTGCCACTTTGGTCATACCTCCACTATTCAGCTTGTGAGATAGCACATCCACTTTCTCCTGCAGCTTGTCATACATTGTCACAATCTGGGCAACAGCACGGCGAGAGGACTCCACACGCTCCTGCAGCTGAGATTCTATCTCTTCACTGGTGCTGCTGGCTAGAGTGGCTAGGAAGGAGAATGCTGCCTCCAGTCCTTCCCCTGGGAACATAAACAGGAGCAAAAGAATAAATGTGTTCCGTACCAGTAACTACCACAAAAGGGAGCCTCTGGCACCCTTTAGAGAGGGACATCAACATTCTCCACAGTAGAAATCCATTTTTCCCACGTCTCCAGTCAGGTGCCTCACCTCGCTCCCTCTCATCTTTGCGCTCCTGATTGCTGTCAGAGTCTGGTTCAGGTTCTGGTACCACCAGTGCTTTTCTTTCAGAGAGAAGGTCTCCAAGACCCTGGTCCAGGTCAAAGCGTTTCAGGATGATGCGGATATTTTCATCAAACTGAATGATGGGACAGGCAAGGCAAGACAAAGAATGGAAGTGAATAAAAGGAGTGCAGTGGAACAGATGGAGAGACAAGAGAACAGTGTATAAAGGAACAAAGAGTGTTCCTAACCTGATTCCAGTATCGATTGATGATCAGCAGGGAGGCATCATCTGTGGCCTGCCGCCGCTCCAGCTTCTCAATGTGCTCCCGCAGCTCATCCTCAATGGCCTGACGCTGGTCCAGCATCTCCGCAAGCTTACGGTTCTTGGTCTGCAGGGTGCGGATGTCCAGCTCCTCCTGAGCAGGGGCACAGTGCACACAGCCATGTCACAGAACTTGTACTGAATGCTGAGGTATTTTCATTCCAGATACAAAATAGAAAGAGGTGGAATGGGGGAGTGTAAGGCAGACATACTGTTGAAGAAACACCTCCAAGCTTAATGGTCTCCACTGTGGTCCCTGAATCTTCAACCCCTGCTTTCTTCTCCGGAGGTGCAGAAGGGCCAGGCTCTCCAGCTGCCCGTTTATTGCCGATTCCAGACATAGTGGCTGAAGCATATAACTACCCACCTTCTGCAAGTTCTTCCTGAACATTAAGGAGCACTGTTAAAAAAAAACCAAACACATGCACACACAAAACCAGCTTATTCTGGGATTTTTAACATCTTGATCCATTGTGGTAATAAGATGCCCAACATGGCACTGATCATGTAACTCAAAGGTTTTGGAAAATGCTTGTTGGGAAGAATGGGTTAAGAGCAGAAAACTGGTGGGGAGGATTCTAAGTCCATCAAGTGACCTTGCAGTGGTCACTGGTGCTGGTGACGAGTGACAAATCAGTGATCTTCTGGCATGGACAGAGTTTAATAGTGCCCATGTTGCCCAGCTCACCTCCGCCCAGGTATTGCTTTGGGGATCCCTCAATTACCAAGGCAATGGAAATGAATTTACTCTTAGTGTTTGACCAGAATGTGTGAATGGACACAGGCAGTTAGCTGCAGCAACCACAGACTCACAGATAGAACACAGGGTCACAAAAGACACCAGTAGGATCAGCACTGCAAACAGCAAGTGCACAGGTAAAAAAATCCACTGGTCTGTAATGTTAAGATGGAAACACCATACCTTATCATGCTCTATGCAAGAAGATCTTGAGGCAGGTTCAGTCTCTGCTTTCCTATATTAACAAAAATTATCCAGGTTAGATTCTAACAAACAACCAACACTGTGTATATGTGGCACCAGTTCACTGCATATCAACTCTGGGGAAATTTCTGATTGCTAATGGACATGTCCTTGCTAGCAGGGCCTGAGCAAGCTGCAAGCCAAGGTGTTCAAGGACACTGCTGCAGCTGGAATGAGGAGGTAGCAAGATAAGCAGCTCCTGGCTGTGGGATGCAGGAGCTGAAGATGGTTAGAGGTGGAGAACAATGATTGGGGCATTTTATGACTGATATGTTAATAACCAATTATATTGTGTATAAGGTGGGCTAGTAATAGTAGTTAGTCAATGATAAGTGGGCGCTTATAATAGGTGTGTATAAAAGAATCACTTTTGTAAATAATAAAGAGAGTGACAAGACATTCACAAAGATAATAATGACGTCGCCTCTTTGTACACAAATTCCAGCAAACAACCAAACTGTTCTTATTGTATCTACATGCAGTCAGTTAAAGCTGAGACCACCAGCACCTTGGAGGTGAGCCCTGTACTTAAGAGATCACAGAATCATTAAGGTTGGAAAAGACCTACGAGAACATCAAGTCCAATCTATGACCTAACACCACCATGGCAACTAGACCATAACATTAAATGTCACGTGCAGTCTTTCCTCAAACACCTGCCAGGGCAGTCCATTTCAGTGTCTGATCACCCTTTCTGTGAAGAAATTCTTCCTAATGTCCAACCTAAACTTCACCTGGCACAGCTTGAGACTATGTCCTCTCGTCCAGATCTTACACATCCTTTGGCACTGAAAAGCAACTCTAAACCAAGGCTTGCACAGACCCATTTAAAGATCTTTCCTCTGTATCGGGAGAGACGCAGACATATTTCAAGAGTATCTATCCCTAAATTAACACACCCTGAAAACCTCAGGACTACTAGTTAGAGAATCACAGAATAGCAGAGGCTGGAAGGGATATGTGCATGGCATCTGCTCAGTGCTCTTGAATAGATCAGGGTCAGCCAAAGCAGGTTGCCAAGGGCCTTGCCCAGTCAGCCTCCAAGTATCTCCAGGCACAGAAACTCAGCAATGTCTACAGGCAACTCACCCAGTACCTGATGACGCTCAACAGGTTTCTCTTGTATTTGAATAGTATTTCTTGTAGTTCCCTAAAATATTATTTAGCAAAGTTGTAAGTATTTCCTTAAAGGGCTTCCAAAACAAACGGTGAAGGAAATGGACCCAATTTGATCACTAGATGTAAGCAGGATTCTTCTCCCATACTCACTGATGCTGTGACAACTTCTAAACTAAATGAAACCAGAAATAATTGAAATTCAGGCCACACAGGTAAAAACCTGTGTTGTTACACTTCAGACTGTAATGGCATTTGCAGTTAAACAAGGGGTTACAAACTGAACCTGGCAGTTCTTACCTGTTTGCTTTACCTGAGCAGTTCTAATGAAAGTGATAATGCTACTGTATATTTAGGATGAAGTGACTAAATTGCTTTGCCAAACCTTAACATTTAACAAGCACCTTAGCTGGGCATTGCCCTTCATCACATGCAGAACAATACAGAGATTATTTTTAAATGAGTACATACAGTGTTCCTGTCACCTACCTCGTCAGGTATATATCAAAATCAATTTCTACCCTGGACTTCCGAAGAGCTGACTCTGGCCTGCTCAAAAGTCTGGCTTAAAGTGTACCCTGGGAAACAGCCCTTAGAAAAAAAAGGGGTCCAGGAAGGATGGACATACTTCAAGAATGAAGTCTTGAACAAGCAGGAGCAGCTGTCCCAGTGCACCATAAGGTGAGCAGGCAGGAAGGTGACAGGCTTGGCAGAACAGGAAGACTGTGCAGAAAATTCTGGGAAAAAAAAAAAAGTTTACCAGCTTTGAAAAAAAATGGCAGGCTACTCAAGTAGAGTTCAGGAATATAGTCAGGTCACATAGGAAGAAAATTAGAGAGACAAAGGCACAACTTGAACTAAATCTGCCCACTTCTGTCAGACACAGCAAAAAGTGTTTCTATAAATACA
>NW_008679928.1:0-23116 GCF_000695815.1 Acanthisitta chloris | reverse complement strand
TCTGAACAGAGAGCTTTGGCTGGAACTGTTGTAAATGAGTGGTTTGGGCTGTTTAAAGAATGGCTGTCAAATATATCAAACCTGGCAAAAATCAGGTTTTCATATAAATTTGTGGAAATGCGACTTAACAGAGTTTGATGTCAAGGTTCACTCTGTTACTGCATAGATGAAGCAGACAAAGGAAAACGGAATTAGAGGCAATTTAGAATGATGTACACAGAGACTGGGGATGAAGAAGGGTCAGGTTGCCAAGGATATGGGTGCAAAAAATAGGGGTGCAAAAGAGTTTAGCAGTATTTAATCATTGGCTAATTTAACATTTATGAAATGATTCAATAGGATTTACTACAATTGTAACAGTGACTTAATTATAGATTCTAGGTAACGTTCATGCTATACTCAATTCGCATTCACGCATACAGGCACACATGTTTGTGTGCAAAGGTACTTGTTAAAAATTCCCCTTGAGTTAGTGACATACATCAAGTCCCTTTGCATTTTGCAGCAAGCAAGGGTTGAGTCTCGAGGAGAAGGGGGTATCAGCCTAGACCTTGTCCTCAGCAGTGGTTTTTAAAGTATCGCAAACTTGAGCCCACTGCAGTCCAGAACAGCTTAAAGGGCCTCACTTAGGACTGCTGCTCATATGGTTGTGAAATGATTTGCTTTAGTTAGCAATAAATTTCCATCCTGGCCATAACTCATGTTGGTAACTGCTTTTGGAAAAAAAAAGAAAAAAGTAAAATCCAGTAACAATGGTACCATTTCACTTGGGCTACAATTCAGGTAAATAGTGTTCCAAAGGCTGTTGAGGGATAACTGATTATCTGGGAATAACTGATTATCCTTTGTTCACACCTTGTTCAGGTAACTGATGATCTTGATACAGTGTCAGTGACACCTTTACTGTGTCATTTCACTTGGGCTACAATTCAGGTAAATAGTGTTCCAAAGGCTGTTGAGGGATAACTGATTATCTGGGAATAACTGATTATCCTTTGTTCACACCTTGTTCAGGTAACTGATGATCTTGATGCAGTGTCACTGACACCTTTACTGTGCCCGAGCTGCTGTTATGGTCCAGGGGTGCTTCACTGCCCAACTGGTTTGGCCAGGCCCAAGGGAGAGATGAGGGGATACGGGTGCTTCACTGCCCAACTGGTTTGGTCAGGCCCAAGGGAGAGATGAGAGGATGCACCACCAGAGGAATTCAGGAAAGAAAATGATAGCTTATGGCCTTTGGAGGACTACGGGGATGCTGTGAGGTTATGCAGGGTGAAAAATCAGAAGGTCCAAAGCCCTTAGAATGTAATCTGGCTACTGCCGTAAAAGACAATACTACAAGAAAGGCACTGAGGTGCTGGAGTGTGTCCAGAGAAGGGCAACAAAGCTGTTGAAGGGTCTGGAGCACAACTCTTACGAGGACCAGTCAAGGAAGCTAGGGTGGTTTAGCCTGCAGGGTAGGAGATTCAGGGGAGCCTGAAAGGAGGTTGTAGCTAGGTGAGGGTCAGTCTCTTCTCCTAGGTAGCAAGCAATAGAACAGGAGGAAATGGCCTCAAATTGCATCGGGGAGATTTAGACTGGATGTTAGGAAAAATGTCTTCACTGAAAAGGTTGTTGAGCATCAGAACAGGCTGCCCAGGGAAGTGGCTGGAAGTCACCATCCCTGGAGGTATTGAAAAGATATGTAGAGGTGATGCTTAGGGACATGGTTTAGTGGTGGGCTTGGCAGTGAAACGTTAGTCCTTGGACTATGATGTTAAAGGTCTTTTCCAGCCTAAATGATTCTGTGATTTAGTAGGTGCTGCTCCGTAGAAGAGGAGCAGCTGGTGTTTATAGCTGTATGCTAAGGGCCCGGAGTTGTAAAGTAAGGGAGGAGAAGAAAGCATGCCTTCGTGTAGGATTTTAGGAACACATTTCACATATCACCAGCATCCCTTAAATGCCCTAGCTTTGCCATGCCACTGCCCCTGAGTCATCCTGTTGAGTTCAGGTCTGTTAAAGTCAGTGGTAAACAGGATCTGAGCCATAGCTCGTTAGCTGTGGATACAACACGTTTCTCATGATGAGACTGTGGATCTCGTGGCTGGCTAAATGCTGTGCACGTGCTGATAAGTTGCTGTCCTGTGTTATGAAATACTGGGTATCAGTTGAAATAGAGTGGTTCTGTGCATATCTATAAATATTCTGATGAGACAGTCTGAATGTGATCTATGAGAATGAGTAGTGTAAACCTAATACTAAAACATAAATACATATAAAGATACTAAATTTTTTTCCGCATTTTAAAAAGGCTTCATGTTCCTGTCACACAGTTATGAGAAAACATGTAACGTGAGTTAAATGCAGTTTTGAGTGCCATCAGAAAAGCTAGCAATGTAACAGTGTTTTGGGTTTTTTTTTTTTCCTCCTCCTCCCTCAAAAGATGAAGTTATAACTTCACATGGTGCAATTGAACCAGATAAGGACAATGTCCGCCTAGAGCCATATTCTTTGCCACAAGGTTTTATGTGGGACACATTGGATCTTAGCAATGCTGAAGTTGTAAGTAAACCAATTTTTATATGTATCTAAAATAATTCAAGTTTATTCTGATTCATGTGTGTAGATAAATACTTGGATTTTTTTTGTGTGTGTTTTCAGCTGAAGGAGTTATACACACTGTTAAATGAGAATTACGTAGAAGATGATGATAATATGTTTAGGTTTGATTATTCACCTGAATTTCTTCTGTGGTGAGTAGCAAGTTCCACATTCTGTTCTGGCTGGAGTACAAAGAAGGGTGTTTTTATTACATCTTCTTAGGCAAGTAATTTGTAATTATTTCTGTCATCAATTCTAGGGCATTACGTCCTCCAGGCTGGTTACCCCAGTGGCACTGTGGGGTTAGAGTATCTTCAAACAAAAAACTGGTAGGATTCATAAGTGCCATCCCTGCAAATATTCGTATTTATGACAGGTAAAATGCACCATTACTTTTGTGTTTGTAAAAAGAATAACACCATGAAACAAATCTTAAACTGGTATCCATTTCTATAAAGAGCTTAGAGAAGGATGTTCACTGATGATAGTCAGAAGAATACTGTGTATGTAGCAGAGACTTTTTTTTGTTTTTCACTCTTCCCACCCTCTCACCCCACAAACAAAAACCTTGTGAGCTTCTTGTGATGAAGACCAATAATAAAGGAGTTTTCTTATTGATGCAGATAATGACTTACAATTTTCTGCCCCTACTGTGAAGTATTTAAAGGATAGTCAATCAGCTGTCCTTCCTTGGCCAGGTCTTCATGCACTGACAAACATAAAGCATTGTGATACCACGCAGCATGCGCTCAGATGCCATTCTGCATTTTAAAGTAAGGCAATCAGTTAAGTCTTGATAGAGCTCCAAAAAGGACTATTGCAAACACCTTAGGCATAGCTTGCATATTGCACAATTTGCCATTGCAGTTGCAGTATTGTAGATTAATATTTGTTGCAGATGCACTTTGTCACAAGCCAGTTTATGCTTACCTCAGATTCTTCTGTCTCAATGTGGGAAAACTGTAATTATGCAAATGGAAACATGCAATGTGTAACTCTCTTTATTTTTTCCACTATTTATTGTCATTCTAGTGTGAAGAAGATGGTAGAAATCAATTTTCTGTGTGTCCATAAGAAACTGAGATCTAAACGGGTAGCACCTGTACTGATCCGGGAAATAACCAGAAGAGTAAACCTTGAAGGAATTTTTCAGGCTGTCTACACGGCTGGAGTGGTACTTCCCAAACCTGTGGCCACTTGCAGGTAACCTAGGTGATGTTCATAATAATATTGGTTCCTACAACAGTCATTTCAAACAAAATTTAATGCAAATGCCTAGAAAAAGTAAAAGCATAAAATGTATAGATATTAAATGTTGTGGGCCTGACTAACCTGAAGGCCTGAGTGTTTGTCAGGGTTGGTTTTTTGTTTGCCTTTTTTCCCCCCCTTCCCTCCCTGTGCCTTGGATAAAACAGCTTCTCAGACTAAAATTTAATTTTTGGGTTTGTTTAGCATATCATATCAAGGCTAATAGATGTTTCTGTGACCTTCTGGTAAAAGCCATGTTAGCAATGACAACATTGTATACCTGTGGTTTTGAAGTCCCAGCCTGTTTCCCTGCTGGGACACTTCCCTGTTGACCTGGTTGCTTGCCAGAGATGGCAGAGCATTTCTGGGAATTGTATGATTTGCTTTTTTGAAACACTTTGATCTTTCCTGTAGAAAGAAGGGCTTGATTGGCATTTGATAAAGATGGGAAAACAATCAAATATCATTTCATTTGCTTGGAATGGATTTTATTTCTACTAGGCAAGGTTCAGTTCCCACAGTTTTAGTCCAGCTGACTGGCCTTCTGGAGGGCAGAGTGCTTTTTGATTTGAAATTGGTTTGTACCTGTCAATACCAAAGATCCTGTAAGTTTCTGTAAGGATGGATGGGGAAAAAAATCCAAAACTATGCTGTGTTAGAGTAACCAGGGATGTTCTGTTGTACAATGATCTGCTAGGAAGAGTTCTCCATCAAAATGCTTAGACATGAGCTGAGGGTCCTGTCTGCACAATAAATGTTACTGTGTGAGTATGGTGAGTTTGTCAGGGCTATGACAAGTACTAAAGTGTTTAGCCCTGCACTTATTCATTGTGCCATAAAAAGCATTTGCTCAGATTCAAAATACTATGATAGCAGGCCTGTTTAGAAGCTATTGCTTGGATGTAGCTTTTCCTTAGTTTCTTTGTTGCTCAAGCTTCTTACAGACATAGTACAGGCTTACTTAGAAACAAACTGGAGAGGAGAAGCAATGTGAGAAGCAGGGAAATGGATGTAAGTAAAGCTGACACTTAAAAATACTATTTAATCACATTATTAATTCTATTTCCAGATATTGGCATCGATCACTAAATCCCAGAAAATTGGTGGAGGTGAAATTTTCACATTTGAGTAGAAACATGACTCTACAAAGAACAATGAAGCTCTACAGACTTCCTGATGTAAGCATTATGACTTATAGAGAATCCCCACAGTTATTGTGAGGCCCAAAATAACCTTCCATCTGTCTCTGACAGCACAGGCTTTTCTGTGTAATGACAGTGTGTGCAGGACATGAAAAAAATAATCTCTGGTTGATGAAAAAGACCTTAAGGGCTATACTAAACAGAAGAGACTGTTGCTGGAAATTTAGGTCTCTATATGGAGAAAATATAAATTTTGACCTAAAATCCTTTAAGCAAACAAAGAAAAAAACAAACCAGAAACCTTGACTTGATAAACATGTGGGATTGAGTTGAAGATATATAAGACTATTCTTGGTATGTTTAATCTGATAAGAGATTACTGGAACAGAAAATCAACAGTTATGTCTTAAAATGCTCAGAGAAGTCCATCAGCAAGTTGGCTGAGTACAGTTGTATTGTTGATTCTACTCTAATGCATGTATTTCTCTGTTCTGTCAGAGAGTGTTGTTCTGCAGTGAACAGGTTCAGCAAAAGCCACCTCAGTATGTTGTGTACTGTTTGTTCGTATGGTCTAGTAAAAAACAAGTGTTCTGGCATAGCTAGGTTAGTTTAAAAGACTTTTTAGCATGTTTGCAGCTGATAGTTAAGCTTGCAAAAAGCCTTAGGGTGCATTTCTGTGACAGGGCAAGTCACTAAGTCCTATGTACTGTTAAAAAAATCTCAGTGCTGTAATTAATCACCTATAGAAGGTAGTCTGAGATTTATGGCTGAAAACAATTTATTTGCAGGGCATCCTTTGCCTGTACCATATCACTAAACCGTTTCTTTATTTAAACAAACCCCTCCTTTTGGTTAAAGAAATGCTTTTTTCCTCACTCAGAGTACTTTGTAATGATTTATCTGATTTCAGAGAATTGTGTTTGTCGAGTATATTTAGCTTGATGCTGCAGATCCTCTTACTGAAATATTTGAGTAGTATGCTAAGCACTCCTCAGTATAAAGCATGTGCTATGGCTTGATCTGTGCTCCTGCTGCTGTTGGAGAGACTTGTTTCCGGCACTGCCTGTGTGCTACCTGTGCCTGCACATGCAGCTTCTCCCTTGCGTGCAGGGCGGCAGTTTTCAGAGCTTAATAACCAAATTAATTAGGTTTTAATCTTGGAGAGCTAAATATAGCTTCCATCAAATCTTGGAAGACACTTTTAACAGTCCAAAAAAGTGCAGTATACAATTTCAAATATAGGTTTTGGTGGCACCTCTAGAAACATTTCTCATGGAAACAATTCAGGAAGCTAATAATTTAAAGAATAAGGATCTCACAGTACCAAAGGTGTAACTGCAGAGAATCATTAGAAATAGCACTGGCACCCAGATCATCTTCCTTTATTATAAAACCCAGTTTCAACAGAAAAGTGAATTATGGAAAACAAAGGATACATCATACCTCATTTCTAAAATATAGCTAAGGCAAACATATACTGTACAGAGAAGTGCAAATAGAAAATAGGTGCTTTCAAAATCAGCTTTCAAAACTATGTGATGTAGCAGTCCATATGCCTCAGTTGTTTATTTTTAGGTCGGACTTGGTAGCCTCTCCCATGGAAAATAAAGATTTAATCTTTGTGCTCTTTAGGTCTTGTGCTTTGGGTTTATTGAAAGGGGTTCATTTTTATCCTGAGAAAGGGTTTAAGTGCTGTTGAGGATCTTTTTCATCAGTTTCAGGCTGTCATCATAAACAGTACTGTCCCTCAGAACCAAACACTGTTTCTTGCATTTTAACCTCGTTTTTTAATGTCCTTGGAATATCATTGCCACTGGGAGCTCATCTCCCTTTAAGAGAGTTAATCATTCCTAATCACTTGAACAGCTGGAATTAAAAAAGTTTTCAGAAATAATAAATGCTGTCATTAATAAATAGCATCCTCACTAAAGGCTGTGGATGTACACAGAGGTATAAAAAAATAAAAGTTTTGGGTTTTTTCCTAAGTGTTTCATCACTTGTGCAAGGAGCTTTCTGGAAGGTAAGTTTTGTCTGTGTTTAGAGTCACGACAGGAGCATGTTTGTGTCTGCGTGTCTTTTCTTGACTGCTTGAGGTCCTGACACAGGATAGTCACATGAATATATGCCCAGTGCAGCTTGATACATGGAGCAGACAAATTTTATCCCAGTTCTGTACACTTTCCCTCAGTTACGGGGCTGCAAATAATCATTTACTTGTGCCCATTCTGAGCATTGCTGGGGAAAAAAGATGTTCCAGCCCAGCTGCTTTTCCTCCATCCTTCCTGTCAGTCAGTTGTACATCTTTGTGGAATAAGGGCACCTAAAAATATAAACAATGTGTTGTTGTGGAGGCAAATGATAGTCCCAGGCTGCTCAGGAAAGCAAGAAGACTAAAATATAATACACAGGCCAGAGCTGTGGCAAAACGTGCCTTGATTTCTCATCTGGCTGCTGACTCCCAGAGTGTGTGAATAAATACCTCCTCCAGAATAATGCCTTTTGGGCAAAGCATAATCAGCTACACTAATTTCAGGCTTCCAGTAATCAAGTCTCTACCTGGCTGCTCTTGCAATTGACTTTGCTATGATTAATGTGATACATGCCCAAGTATGTAGCTCAGACAGATGAAGCAGGATAAATGAGCTCTGAAAAGAACAAGCATTAGCCTTCCTGAAAGGAAAGTCAGGAAACCTAACAAAAGTCAGGAAGAAAACTTTTGTTTGTTTAAACATTAATTGCATAGTACTAGAAAGCAATTTTTTTCCTCTTCTGATGTTTAAAGTCAAGAAAATAACTTTATTTGTTAAAATACTGTAGGTATTTCATTCCAGGCAGCTGTAAGTTACGAGAAACTTTCTTGTTTACAGAACAGTTGTGCCTGTATAGAAAGCTGAGTTAAGAGAGTTTGCAAGTGGTAAGAGTAGGTGGATTTTTTTTGTTAAACAATTTATGATCGAAATTTATCAGCTAGCTTTGATATATAGCTCAACTGTCATTTTCATAAGTTTGAATTGCATGTGTTCTTGTCTTTAGATTAACCTCTGATATGCAAGTTGCTTTGTTTTGTTTCTGTGCCTGGGCCCTAGGTAGTTTAGAAGAGCATAAGAAATAGACTGACCTAAAAAAAAAAAAAAAAAAAAATACAAACTGCACAAAGTCTAGGCTGTTTGCAATGGTATGTCTTTCTCTGGAGAAATGAAGCTGTTTCAATAATGAAATATAAAGATTGAAGTGCCCCAGACTGTCTCAATAATTAGAAGAGAGGGAATTCTGATTGAAAACCGTTTGTAAAATAGCATAATGAATTAGGTGGCTGGGATAAAGTAGGCTAATAATGAATGCATTATAGCAAGGGGAATGACTCTGCAACCTACTTTAAGCCTTTGCTGTGTTTGCAATTTTCCTTTCAACATCTTAACATTTGTTTTTCTTTTGTTACAATAAGGCCACAAAGACTTCAGGGTTGAGACCAATGGAACAAAAAGATACTAAAGCAGTACAAGAATTAATCAACACTTACTTGAAACAGTTTAATCTTGCTCCTGTGATGGATGAAGAAGAGGTAGCCCACTGGTTCCTGCCTCGGGATCATATTATTGATACTTATGTAGTAGAGGTAAAATATGCCCTGACATATATGATTGTATATGTGAATGCCACTTACAAAAGTTTGTATCAGCATCAATTTTCTGAAATACAGGCAGCATGAAAAATGTGTGTTATAGGTAGATTTTGATATCACGATTCTTTGTATTGCATTTTGTTAAGGAGAAAATGGTTGTGATAAACTGCAGTTCTGAAATATCAAAATATCCTTAGCAAGATTACAGCACAGAACTTTACATATTTTAAGATCAACCCTTCCACCTGCATTTCTTGATTCTTTTTCCATAGAGATGTGACATGACAATAAGCAGTGGGTTTCAAACCTCCTCTTCTAGAAAAAAAATAAAAATGATGCAGTGACTAGATGAGGATTTGGTTTGAATTCACTGTCACTCTCTCAGGTGTACATATTTCTGTCATACACCAGTGCAAAATTCTTTATTTTTCAAACCAATTTTAGAGGCACCTCCTGGGGAAATTGTTTTCTGATGGTCTGCTTCAGTAAAATGTGGGTTTTTTCCAGTAAACGAATGTGTGTATATATGTGTATGAATTTGTGTATGTATGTATGTAAATATGCATATATATATGTGTACACACCTACCACCTCCACCTTCCAAACGGTTGGTCATAATGCTTCTTGCAAAATAAGCAGTGGAGGAATAGATTAACATTTGGATTGGAAATCTCCCAGTCATGGTTGGAATAGCTGCAGTAAAGCCAGTGGAGAAAGATAGACTCTTTGCTTTGAGTCCATACAAAATCAGTTGTAGACATCATATTTAGATAGTGTATTGCTTTGTTCAAAGTGGTAAGGTTATTTGAAAATGATCAGCACTAACAGCCTTAAACCTACCAGGTCCTCACAGAAGCTGCAGGTTGTGAAGCTCAGTATTCCCACACTACAACCTGAATTTGTGCAGCAGCCTGAGCTGAATTAGGAAACCTAGTGCTGCTGGAGATGAGTGATCCTGCTCATTGGTTGTCCTTGTCCAAGCTTAGCTTGCTGCTTACTTTGTAGTAGGCCTAGTGCTCATTGGACTTTTCCATGGTCTAATTCACAGTCCCTCCTTCTTTCTCCACACCCTCTTCTTCCTGTCCTCCACCCTGTTCCCTGTGGGTTGTGTTTTGGCTTTGTTTGTGAATTGAAGTCCACGGAAGAGTCCACAAGCACCAAGATCAGCATGAGTGTGACATTGGCAGTTGCCATTTTAACAGGACAGCAGTCTTCACTTGCTTGTTTTACACTATCTCTTGAGCTAGTTTTTTGCTGTGCAAAATGTAAGTTTGTTGGTGCTTAAAATCTTTTTGAGACCTGTGTGACCTGGAGAAGTTAGTGTCAGTCTTTTAAGTTATGTTTGTAATGTGCAGAGCAAAAACTTTTAAGATATTCTGTATAAGTCTTGAGTTAATATTTTCATCATCCTTACCGAATTTAGTGAGTGACTCAATAACTCTATTACTTGTTGTTAGCTTATTTCTACTACAGAATCTCTACCTGCTCTAAGACAATAGCTTTTTTGTATGTGATAGATTCAACTGTTTTCCTCTTTACCATAGAAGTACTATTAATTTAAGGATCCATGTGAGCTCTAAATAGTGGGCACTAGTCATTCAAAAGTAAAGCAAATGAGCAAGAACAAGCATTTGTAGGTCTCCTTCACCTTATCTTCTTGGAAACACCAGGAGGAAAAATCTGGGTAGTTTTTTGTGGTCAGCATGTTATTCATAACCCATGTAATAATTATTTCCCATTTCCTACTAATCTATACTCTTGAATATGGTTAAACTTCCTTAGGTGTGTGAAATATTAAGGACTTTGATGTAGGATAATTTAGATTTCTGTGTAAGCACCTCTTTTGATGACTACTGGTCTCCTTGGAACTTCAGTGTGATTTAGTACTCTCATCCAGCAAATGGGTTGTGCTTGTTGATTAATAATCACAAGCTGATTTAAATATGCTTCATACACCAGCACAGGATAGTTTTCCTGTATAAAAGTCTTCCTTAACATTGAACTTTTTAAAATATTCTAAATATTTTAAGAATATTTTATTAAAAATAGTTCTGTTAGAAAAAAACTTCTGTATGTTTTTGTGGAAGTGTGCTTTGCTAGCTTGGTCTATGCCAGACTAAGCTTGGGAAACCAAATGAACTATGACAATTGCTTGTCAAAATGTCAGAGGTGTAATAGACTAGAATAATCTAAATGTTTGTTTCCTCAAATCTTAGCCAAGATTAGCTGTTATACCCTAATAACCCTAACCCTAACCTGTAACCCTTACCCACTAACTCCTAACCCCCGACCCTAACCCTAATCCCTAAGCCTAACTGTATTTACTTGCTGCATTTATTACTTACTTGCTGTAGAACTGCCATGTTAGCCTAACTGAGCAGTTACTTCTTATTAATTGACCTTTTTGGTGTTTTGGTTTTGGTTTTGTTTTGGTTTTTTTTAGGGCTCAAATGGTATTTTAACAGACTTCCTGAGTTTCTACACATTACCCTCAACAGTGATGCATCATCCTGTTCATAAAAGCCTCAAAGCTGCCTATTCCTTTTACAATATTCATACAGAGACTCCCCTCTTGGACTTAATGAATGATGCACTCATTATAGCTAAATTGGTAAGTTGTGGGTTGGGTTTTTTTCTGCTTCATTCACAAAAGTATTCTTAGGAGTGGTGGCAAGGTAAGAACTGGCAACAATTTATCCATGCCGTTGCAGCCTGTTTTACTGCCTACAGCACAGAGTACATATTTTTTGAATATATATATATTAAATATAAAGCACTGTGCTTGTTTTTCCTTTTTACTTTGAGTGATGCTAGGGAATGACAAGTGCATGAAGGTTAAGAACTTGGAACAGCCTGAATTCTGTAAACACCCAAGAGCACACTGATGACCATATTCACTAAGTATCAGAAGAATGGAAAGTATCACTAAAATAATTTCCCTTAGAGATTATTTAATAAGTTCATCAAATACTATTTGGGCTTTTAAAATTATTTTTCATTTCTAAAAACTGTAAAAGCTTATTTATGTGAGCTTTATCGCTTTATCATGTTACTAATCGCTACCTGTAGAGCTCTGTAGATGATGTAATGTTGTAGCTTTTAATCATACCTTCATGTATGGAATTACACTGATAGATGGTTTGATTGAATGGAAGGGAAAAGACTAAAAATGAAGCTCCTGAACAGAAGAATCTTAAGAGTTTAGTACTGTCTGATGAAAAGATAATATTCACCTCTTAGTCATCAGGGTCTCATGGGAGTGCAGTGCTGACACCCATGGCCATGTATTCTGTGGTACAGAGCTGTGCAGGTGCTGCACATTGCAGCACTCAGAATGAATTCTCAGAGACCTGTTCAGCCTGGCCAATTCACAGCACTGCACAGGCTTCATCAGTCCCCAGTATCCATTCTAGCAGTCATTCCCAACACACTGCAGAGCACAGGCATTTTTTCTGCTTCTCATGCTTTATGCCTGCCCCTCCAGCTGAAATGTTGCTGCCCTGCTGTTAGTGGTATTCCACCAGTGAGTGCTCGGTGCAGGCAGTGCTGGCTGTGCTCCAGCTGGCTGTGCTCAGAGCTGTCTGCATGGCATGTGCTGCAGGGATTTGTGTGTTGGTCCTGTAGAAAGTCAGTGATGGTCTGCAGGGGCTGTGTCTGTGCAGACTTCAGGCTGCATGAAAGCAGCCACATGGTCTTCCAAGTGCCTGTTTCAGCCATGTTCGTGCAGCTCTGCAGCTGAGCTGCTGTCTGTGATGTGAACTGCTTGCTGAGGCTTGTCAACCTATAAGCAGTTCAATAACTGTTTGTCAGGGAAAACTCCCCTGGATAGTCATGTGGGATACAGAACCCCATTATTCAGGCTCTGGAATGATACATAAAGAAGTTCAGAGACAGACTTTGAGAGTCTAGTTTAACTTTCAGAAGTGGCTAAAAATACTGGTACTTATTTTTAGAAGTTAAGGTGGAAAAAGGAATAGCCACTGGTCTCCATTTGAAGCGTGGTACAGGGAGCTGAGTGGCTGACCATTCACCAGGTCATGGGTGGAACCAGTGAGGAGACAGCTGTGTGGTCTAACCACAAGGCTTTGCTCCTTCTCCTGTGTATATTTGTCTCTGAATGTGACATGATTCTTTGGTTTTGAGTGGATCATTATATAGTTAGAATATTGGGATTTAGACACCTGTGGATTTCTAAAGTACCTGCTGGGCCTGTCTGCATCATTAGATGCCTAATTACATTTGTAGATCTGGCACTTGGAGCTTTACATGAGGAGAGGGGAGGCAAAGGAAGAGAAAATATAAATGCAGTCCTATTCACAGTTTTTTGTTTACAAACATACTGAGTCTGGCTGGGATGGAGTTAACTTTCTTCCTAGCAGCCCATATGGTGCTGCACTTTGTGACTAAAGCAGGGCTGATAACACACCAGTGTTTTGGCTGTTGTTGAACAGTGCTTGCTTTCTCTCTTTCCCCTGAGCGTGAGAGCTGAGGGTGGGCGAGAAGTTGGGAGGGAACACAGCCAGGACAGCTGACCCCAACTGACCAAAGAGGTATTCCCATACCATATGATGTTCTGCTCCACTATAAAGGCTGAAGGAAAGGAGGAAGAAGGGGGAATACTCCTGGTGATAGCATTTGTCATTCCTAACAACCATTATACATGCTGAGATAATGCTTTCCAGGAAGTGGCTTGACATCTGCCTGCTGATGGGAAACAGTGAATGAATTCTTCTTTTTGCTATGCTTGTGCCTGCAGCTTTTGATTTCTCTGTTGAACTGTTGTTATTTTGATTCATAAGATGTTTTGCCTTCCTTCTATTTTCTCCCCCATCCTGTGGGAGAGGAGAGAGCCAAAGGCTGCGTGGGTGTTTAGCTCTTCACTGGGGACAACTTGCCACAGTCCTTTCTGTACCTTTCTGTACTTTTACCCCAAAGAATGGGTATTGGAGGTACACATTCAATTCAGCAAACTGCTTTCAGAGTTTGCATGTCGGTTTAATGCTGATTTTTATCTTCATATCACACTATATAGGATTAACTTAGAGCTAAGTCTAGTAAAATCTCGACACTTATAGGACAAAACACCTGACCTTCAAAGTAAAAGCCCAAATTTAGAGTGAGTTACTTAGGTTCTGTGCATTCTGTGTGGGTAGAGTGCGATTTTGCATCAGGATAATCCCTCCAAAACCCTGCATATTTTATTGTCGAAGCTGACACTAAATTTCTAGATTTAGAACAGAAGAGAGCTTGTAAACAGGGAAGAAGTTCACTTCTGAGTCAGCTTCAATGGTCTGTCCGATCTGTGGAGAAAGTATCTTTGAACAGAAATCTTTTTATATCCTTCAGAAGATACTAACCTGCACCCAGTCTACTGATGTTCAGATACTGAATTAAAGCTACATCTTTTGAGTTTATAATTTATTTGAATTTGGAGTGCTTAATTGTAGAGGTCATTGTGTCTGTACCTAGACTGTCCCTATTCTTCCCCCACTTCCCTTCTTTCCCTCTGAGATTTCTCTTACAGTCTATTACTATCTTGGAATATTTCAAAGTTTACTTTCAATACCAAGTGTCTAATCCTTGCCACCTTATTTATCTTGTTTCTGTGTGGTTTTTACAGCACATCTAACTTAGCATAGCTTCCTCCGCACAGAGAATGATCTTTGTGTAAGGTAGTGGGAAACCTTGCTAAACTTACTGTCTGTGCTTTGTGACTTTCTTTTAAATACTCCTGATGTGTAGCTTAAAATGCTCTCTCTTCAACCCCCTTTTTTCCTAAATATGTGATGCTCATTTAAAACAAAATAAAACATCTAATTTTTATACTGAGTAAAGAATGTTCCTTACCCCATGTTCTTGTGCTTAAGTAATTGAGCATTATTGTTTTGTGACTTACTTTTGTCATAAGAGTATATCATGTCCTGCTGGTGTGCTACCTTTGTGCTGTTAAGACTGCAGGATCTTAGGTCAGACTCCCTTGCAGTTAATTGCAAATAAATGGGCTGTTATATCCACAGCCTCAAGTTCAGCTATCCATACATGATGATTGTCACTGCGAGGGCTTAACTGACCTTGGGTTGCTTGTTAAGAGTTCACAGTGACTCATGATTTGACTGTTTGTGTTGCTGCACAAAACACTGAGACTTTGAGTTGTGAATTTGAGAGGTTTGTAAAAAGAGGAGTTGGTAGGGGAGAGAGAATTACATGCCGAAGATTTGAGTTCTAAAGACAATGGCATTTCAGAAAAGGACTAAATTACAAAAATAGGTTTATCATTAGCAGAATGACAAATTGATGAAAAAGACCAGAGGCTGTATTTATGCAGCTTCAGCTGGAATGGGCCATATGTGTCAAAACACTGTATGTGACTGTAAAAATGCATACCAGGAAGGATAAAATTATGGATAATGCTTTAGGTACTCTTCAGAGCTTAGCCCCTTAAAATGGCTTTAAAATTCATACCCTTTTGGAGATCATCTTCAGTCAAAGTTGTGCATTATGCTTCACTTTTTATTGGGAAAATTTCTTTGCATGTGTACCTAATTAAAAGGCAAGATTTATTCCATTCTCTTTTTTTTCCTTTTAATGAGCTGAGTCTCTTGGATACTACAGTAAAGTATCATTTGTGTGACGTTTGAAACTTTAAAAAAGTAAAATTTAAAAAATGTTTTGCTGTTGCCAGAAAGGATTTGATGTGTTCAATGCACTAGACTTAATGGAAAACAAAACATTCCTGGAAAAACTCAAGTTTGGGATTGGAGATGGAAATTTGCAGTATTATTTGTACAACTGGAGGTGTCCAGGCATGGAATCTGAAAAGGTAAGGGAGAAAAAAAAGTTTCTGAATTCTGTGAAGGGTAATGGTACATTAATCTACAGTAGCCAAAAATGGGCAGAAGTTTTAAAATATTTTTTAATTGGCTCTATTTATGATTCATAATTGAGGTGCAGAAAAGTATTGATGTTTGTATTTATTGCTTGAACTAAAATGGCATATTTTTCTTCTTCCTTTAGGTTGGCCTTGTATTACAATGAGGACGCTTATATTTCTAGAACTCTGAGGTCATCGTTTGAGTTAATTTGATCTCCATAACTCTTGGAACGGTTTTGTTCAAGAGGAGTAAAAGCACAACGTCAGTGATACTGAAATAGTCCATTAAATCCAAACAACGAAGACATCCACATGTGACCAAATTTATGCATTTTCAGATAGATCAGAAGGTTCATGAAACTCTTCTATTGTCCATGAAAAAAAAATAAAAGCACATTCATTTAAGTTTCAAAGCTTAGCTTGCACCTTGATGAGAAGAAGGTATTTTTTTCCACTCTGTAGAAAAGACTGTTTTGTACAAACTGAACTTCAGTGGTGGATTAGGGTACAAAAATATTTGCTATTATGTGGATGAACTGCTGCATTTCTATTTATTAAGTGGTGGTGTATGTTTGTCAGTGTAACAGAATGAAGGATACAAACTCGAGTATCTTTGCTTATTTACTTCACGTGGATATCATCATTTGGGGGAAAAACCATGAAGTACGATACGTTTGTAGGTCTATGAAGGTCCTGGATGTTTTTGTAACTGGAGCAGTATGACAATGTGCTGGTTTAACTAGTGCATTTGTTTCTCCATAAGCAACGCTGCCAAATCAATAAAAAAATACAGATTTGTACTTTGATCTTCAATAGATCAGTGGATTGATTTAACAGTATCGCACTGTTCAGTGCAGGTGTTATCTATGTTGCCGGAATGATAATACATTACTGTACTTAATTTACAGTCGTGGCACAAAACCTTAGTTTTTCCTCAGTAGAATAACATCAGCCTGTGTGTAAAACTAAGAATTTTAGTAGTGCTATCAGGATATTTATAGTTTGAATGTTTTCAACGCTTCTGCGAAATTGCACATATTCCTTTGTCTACTTTGATTTCCTATGAAGTCTGTAATTCTAATGAGAAGTATCTTGTGTAAATATGTATTCATAAATTGTTCCTGGTAGTGTTTTTATCCTGACTTTGGAACAAAAAAGTTTTGCTATATATGTGGCTGGTAAGCAGAAGAGAAATGCTCTGCCCTCAGTCCTTGGAAGGCTCTGTGCTGCACTTCCTGAAATGTAGGAGGGCTGATCTTTGTTGTTGGGTGGAGCTGTTCTAATTCCCTCACGAATGCTCGGCAACCGGAGTGGCTTCTGAAGCACTTTATATGCATTCCAGCGTAGCGTCATAGCTAGATATGGTAGGAGTTCTGTCAGCTCATGGATGCTGCAGTAACGTGAGCACTGAGAAAACCTGCATTAAGAAACTGTTCTAGCTGAAAGTGCCAAATTGTGGTAGTGAAGCCTCTGTGCTGTGAGCATCTTTTGAATGTGACTTGAATATCTCATGAAATGCAAATGTCTAACTTTCCTTTTAAACATGCCTGTAATTCTGACAGCAGATTTTTGCTGAAAGTTTAATTCTGTACGTGAAGATAAATTTGTCTGTTCTTCATAACTGCTAGCCCTACCCACCTCCTTGTAGCAGTGGGGTTTTTCTTTCTTCCGGCTCCTTTTCCAATGTATGAATGGTTTTGTGGTTTGGTTTCTTTTTCTTGTTGAATTGTGATGAGAGGATTCTGCCCTAGAAACAGTGATAAATACTTTCCCTTACTGCATTATAGCTCTGTGATTAAAGCATTCGACCTCCTTCAAACAAAGGAAGGGACTCGACGTGGTTTGTCTGACCCCTGGGTGTGCACCAGCTCGGGACCTCATGAATTTAAAAGGACTTCAAAGGAGATCTAATGGTGCAGTTGGGCTTTACGTCCCTGGCCACTCTGATACCCGTCTGCTGGTAGCAGTCATAACAGATGGTGCAGGGGGAGCTTGGACTCTCGGTGTGAGGCCTGAGCAGAATTAAGTGCCTGAAAATGTAATTGATGGTAGTGATATCTGAGGTAACAAGAAGGATTTATCTCAACTCCATTGAAGACTTAAGTTTTTAACTCCCAAAAGGCATGAAGGTGCCAGCCTGGCAGGCCATTCTCATTGGAGCCTGCTGGGATGAGGAGCAGGTTCATCAAGGGGCTCAGTGTGTTCTGCTTTGGCTCTAAGGGCAAAGCCTTGGCAATCCTTGCTCAGGTCTGATGAACATGAGGTGGGACAGCAGGGCATAGCTCTGTTCTCATGGCTAAGGTACTTCCTTGCTAACAAATTATCATGGCCTAGCTCTCGCTCATCCAGATGGGTGGTCCTGAATACCAGGTGGAAGATATGTTTGTGTTCTCTGCCTTCCCTCCTCTCAAAAAAATGCAAGTGGAAGAAATGTTAGGCAGGTGTTTTCATTTCTCCCCTCTTCTCTGAAATCTGAAGGCAAATCCTCCCAAGTACTGCTGTTTGTAAATCTGAGGCCATGATGGGACCAAATAGGTAGAAGATAGACTTGAACCTGGGTTTCCTGCAGCCTGGCTTTCTGCCCAAATTCTTAGGTAACTGCACATGAAGAAAGGAATGTGGCCACTTTTATGCTCTCTTCTAGGAAAGCAGTGCCATTTGCTTCTGAATCCAAGGGATAAATTTCTGTCTCATTTTCCGGCTCACTCTGCATGTTAACTGAGGGGAAGGAGGGCAGAGTTGTGCTCCTGTAGCTGTGCAGCACCGCAGCTGAGAGAGAACATGTACTGACCAGAGAGCATGAGGGAAGCAGGCACTGAGCCTGAGTGTTGGGGCAGTTCCTGGAGAGTTCTGTTCATGAACCCATGTGTGTTACCTAACAGCTCTGTGATCCAGTATGGTCTCTTCTGTCCCTGTTGAATGCTCTTCAGCTCAAGTGCTTTGCTAAAGTAGCACAGTATCAAGAGGATGTGAATCTGGAAGGTGTCCCAGCCTGCTCCCGTGCAATAAGACAGTTACTCAGGAGGTGAAAACTGTGGCAACTCGCTTTTGCTTCCTGGGCAGGTACTTAACAAAAGGTGAATATCTGTGTGGGGGCCACTGTCAGCAGAGTGCTCCTCCGTTGTTTCCAAAGTTGAACCTGTGTGCATTAGGCTTGCTATGAAGGTAAGACTCCTCAAAACCTAATAGGTGTTTTCACAAAGATTGGCAAATGTAAGGCTAGGTCCACCACTTTTCCCACCTGGCTTTTTAAACAGCTGTAATTTCTTCCCAAATTAACTTCCCAGCTGTTAAAGGGGACACAAATCCCTGAAGCCAGAGATAGATGTGGGCAGGCAGCAAAGTGCTTGAAAGATGTTTGCTGTACTTATGTTCTTTACCAAAGCTAATCCTTATGCTCTGTGTGAATGCTAAGACGTTTATGTTATGGTTAGTCAGCCTGGGAATGAAATACACTAGTGCTAGCATGCCTTCAAAGTTTTATGCATCCAGAAAGCCAGAACAAAGGACATGTATGAAGAACTATGAAGCAAGGCAAAAAGAACCTCACCTTCTTGCCACCCTCAGCCAAGGAGGACAAAAATTTTAGCATGAAATGTTTTAACTTCAAGGAGATCATGGCTACAGCATCATTGTTATTGCTTGCCTTCGTAGTTGGTATCATGAACTACAGTAATTTCTAAGTAAATCCAAAATACAGATGAACTATCAGATGGCACTGGAAGTCTGGATTAGCAAATCTCTGAAAACTGTATGTATATTCCACCTTTAAAGAACAACAGAGTAACTCCGTTAAGGTATTTTATGCTTTCTTCTACAAGTAAATTCCTAGGCTGTTGATTTTGATTGTCTGAATTGCAGCACTATTTCCCTTCCTTCCTGCAACACAACTGTCTCATTAGGAAACTGTTCATAGTTCCCAGTAAAACTAAAGGAAACTCAAAAGTTGCGTGGTATGTTTTCAGTCTTCTAGCGGTTATAGTTCTCATCTACTTTATATACAGCAAGATATGGCTTATCTCAGTTTCCTGGGAAATACGTTTAGACTTCATTTATAAATCTAATCGAGTTTAGGTTTATATTTTCTCACAGGATGTGTGTTAATAGTTTGCATATGGAAGTACTTTTTTTTCATACTGCAGCAGTAGTAATTTGGTTGTGTTCTGTATTTAAAAATTAAGCTTTTCCTCCAGCATACCATACACCAGGTATCAGGTGGAACCCAAGTCTGCATACATTTGTGACCAAACCAAGTTTATTGTTCAGCAGAACAAACTATGAGTTCAAAAGGGAAGCCTGCCTGTGCTGTTACAGCTGTTTACTTGAAACCAGCTTTAAAAGACTTATACTGGCATGGACCTTTGTTTAAATAAACTTTCACTTTTGGTACTGATTTGTTTGAGTAATTATACTTAAATCTGTTTTGCTTAAAGCATGATCTTCTGTATAAAAATACAAAGTTCATTTAATGCTTTGCATTAATTCCAAAGATGTATTAATTATGTCTTAAAATTATTTTTGGCATGTTCATTACCAACTTTAACTCTGCGATCTCCAACTGCGAATGAAATATTTACCTCCAGGTACAGACTAACACCCAAGTCTGAGCAATATTCTTTATTAAAGTAGAAAGTACTTCACCCGAATACTACATAAAGTTCACCTTGTATTCAAGTGCTTTACAGTGTAAAGCCTAAAAACATAGTTCAGTTGGAACTGTACTCCATTCTGCATTTACAAAATCAGTTTAACAGAAACAAACTAAAACCAGTTATGCTGAAAAAGCCTTTTTCTTTTTGCGAGGTGGTTTCTTTATCTTATTCGGATTTGGGACAAGTTTCTTGATTTTCAAAGGCTGCAAAATTACATTTGAAAGATCAGGCTGATTGCTCTCTGTACGCTTCCTCTTCTGGCTTGTGAGCTCATCCCCCTCTGCAGGCTCCTCAGGTTCCTGATTTTCTGAAGAATCTGTATCTGCATAAGCCACGGATTCTTCAGCTCTGTACTGAAACCATGGCACTTCCAAAGCTGGTATCCTTGGAATTATCGCTTCTACTGCCTCAGTAAATGTATCAGACTGCTTTTTGAAGCCTAGTGCTAAAATGGATGTTAAGCCAAGCAGTGGTGCCACGGTTTGGCTGAGCCGCGGGACCTGACCTGCCGGCGTGGCTCGGCTCGCGCTCAGCTCGATCAGATGCGATGTGATCATGGCAGGTTTTGCAGACTTGCACACCAGCAAGAGAAGCAGTTCGTTCTTCTCCAAGGCTTTTGTAACTTCATTAACTCCAATAGCAAGCTGCCTTCTGATACTTATGTCAGTCCATCCTGGTTTTGGTTGATGGCTTTCTGTTTCCTCTTCTTTAGGGAGTTCATTGGTGCTAGCATCGCACTTTCTTTCCGTTTGTTTTCTTGTAAGGGAACGCTTTTTCGTTCTTGGACTCTCAATCTTTTTAAGTCCAATATGTTTAATCCTTTCTTCTAAGGTCTGTAGTATAAAATGCATATCTTCTCCATCTATGGTTTTCCATTGGAAAACAAAAGGGTTATCCAGACACGTTTTTACAGTGACCTTCTTTGCTTTACGAAGTGTTGCCGTCCCTCGCTGAATTACAGACATCCTCAGGTTCTTCTCAGTTTTGTCACCCTAGAGGAGAAAGTGGTAGACATTAGTTCAAATATTGTACTGTTTGCTGTGGATGTTTTTACCAGAAGCTTCTCTTGGAAACACAGAAGAGAAACATGGTATGCCAAAGTAATATTGGCAACTGTCACCCTCCTCACATTAGCTCAGGGCTAATCCTTCACGTATCTTCCACAAGGCTGGTGCTGTGCTGCTCTTTTTATTTTATAAATAATAAAAACCTGTAGACTGGACAGCAAGGCAGTAGCAGTGACAAGAGACCCATCTGAAGCTGAACAAAAGCAGCTGGAGGTATTAAGAGACACAAACAAAAGCAAACAAACCCAACCAAACAACCCCCCCAGAATCACAGGTTGAAGGACCACTCTGTTTTCACTGCTGCATAGCTGCATTGTCCCCCATGACATGGGGAAAAAAAGCTGAATCACAACATGAAACAAGCTCCAAGTCCCTTCATTTATCTAGCCTTTTTAGAAATTTGCCCTTTCAGTCTTTACTCCATGCCCCTGTGTTTTTCTGCGTTTGGAAAGTGTGATAGAAATCTGCAGACTCTTACTATAAATTTATGCTTTCAGTGAAGGAAGGCAATGCCCTACAGGCCTCCAGAACGTTCAGAAAGAGGCTTTGGTGTCACCTAGAGCATGTCTTTAGGGATGAAAAACGTTAAACAGGAGCAGAGAAAGTATAATTGTTCTCACTGTGATTGATCTAGTCCAGAGGAACAGTGAAGATGTGAAGTCAAGCCTGATGACAGCCCCTAGTAACTCACTAAGTTCCTAGGCTCCTGCTTGGGTTACTGTTTATCATCTCCTTGGTAAACTAGTAATATGTCCATTGTTGCACAGCCAAGCTCACAGAATAAGAGCAGCTCAGGTGTCTAATCAGGAGATTAGACTCTCCTGGAGAGTCATGACTGTCTCCTAGGTTTCCTAGTTACCAAGTAGGCAAATGTATAGCATTTTTGTGTATCTCGTGAACATCTAAAGGTTGCCACTCAAGAGATACCACCCTGCTAGTCCTATCAGCTCTCTATGTACTGGTAGTAAACTATCTCAATATGAAAAGAATAGAAACCCCATCTTCACCCAAATTCCCCCAAGGGTATGTACTGCCATCGAGCAACCTCTGTCTAGAGGGATTTTCATTCAAACCCCTGTCTGGAAGACAGCAGAAGAATGAGGCACATGGGGTGGTCCTGTGCAGGCCACGAGTTGGATTTCCATGACCTTTGTCAGTCCTAAGTCATGCACTCAGCTATGATCCTAAATGCCTCAAATGGAATTGTAGCAATGCAATGCAAAGTGTTAGCCATAGTGAGTCAATCCCACTGAAGTAGTTTTCAGAGCAGTTTACAGTGTTTCAGTAAAACGGAGTATTTCAAAATACAGCATCACCCTCTCAGTACTCACAGAAGAATCAACGAAATGCCCTAGGCCACCCCAGCCATGCTGCATCCAGTCCAGTTATCTGCCTCCAACTGCAGGAGAAACTGTTTAGCGAGGACAGAGCTGCATCTCCCTCAGCTCCTGAGCACCCAGAATGTTTGCACAGGGATGTGAAATGGGAGATCTGCCGACTTACACTATTAGTCCTTTACAGAGCTAACGTTCCTGCAGTTATCTAATCTCTTCTGCTTGCCATCACAGTGGCAACAACCAAAGAGCGACAACTAAGGAATGGAAGCAACCACAAGAAATATTACACGTGACTGAGTTAGAAAGGGAAGCTTATAATAGCTTAAAAACCGAAGAACTCTAGGTTATTGCTTTTAAAAGCTTTCAGCTAGGGACGCTCCCACGACCTTTTACACGCAGTCAGCAACAGACCGGCGCATGAGAAAGGAGCAAAACATGAAAGATTTCAGAGGCGAACGATGACGGTTTCCTCTTCCAAACGGGCACCGCAGAGGAACACAAACCTGCACGAACCGCTGGAAACACAGCCAGGCCGAGACGCCGCACCGCGCTCCAGCGCGCCCGCTGCGGAAGGCACATCCAGCGAAACGCCGCCCA
>NW_008679927.1:0-372 GCF_000695815.1 Acanthisitta chloris | reverse complement strand
CCCCCTGTTTTGTCTCCAGAAGACAAAATCCTATTCACGTTTAGATTTCAAGTGTATCTGCAGGCACAGAGGTCTTTTCAGAATTGCGCCAGTGCCAATCGCTTACCTGAGCCTTTCAGGAAGAGCCTCTGTTTCTAGAGATGCCTTAAATATCCATTAACAAATCCTTTTCTAAAACTAGGGTTTACAATGGGGATTTGTTTCATTAATGCATTTACTGAAGTATCAAAATCAGCAGAGGGTTACCATAGGGAATAGCCAAGGAATCCAAGTTGACGGATTTCCTTTTTTCGTCATCGTTTTGGTCAGGAAGCAAACAAAAACCTCGATGCCCTTTGTTTTACAGAAGCTGTACTGTAGGCACCAGTGAAC
>NW_008679926.1:46949-72270 GCF_000695815.1 Acanthisitta chloris | reverse complement strand
ACTCCCTGCAACCCTCAGCACATAAACCTCCCAAGCTCTCCAAGGCTCTTGCCCACACCCTCAGCATGGACCTGAGGTTCCTGCACCCCCTGAGGACTGTCACCATCTCAGTGGCCATCACAGGATGACACTTACAGTCTTATACATCTTATACTGCAGGTTAGACTTGGGGCTGAAGACTTTGTCTGTGCCAGAAGAGCCAAGAGGTTTTATGATCTGAGTGAGGAGGAGGAAGTCATTGAAGAGAAAACCATAGAGCTCCTTGTTGCTCTTGGCTTTGTAGAGCTTCCCACTGTGCAGGAACTTGCGTGGGCCCAGGCAGTTGGTGACAGAGTTGAAGACAAGTTGCTGCGAAAAGTAGAAGAAGAACAACAAGGCACTGTATAAAGTGAAACAATCGAGGCTCCCCTGAAAGAGACCAAATAGAGCCGTGAGTCCTCAGGTTGGGGGTCACTTTGGGGGTTATGGGGGGGGAGCAATGCCTGGAGCGTGGCAAGCAGTGCCAAGGGGAGGTGGAACTCACTCCAAGCAGCTCAGCAGCCTCGTGGGGCAGGCAGGGCCAGCCAGAGCAGCTGAGCCCCAGCTGTGTGAGCAGCTCTGCGTGGAGCAGAGCCCACCAGGGCCTGGGCTGCAGACAGCACAGCACACTGAGCTGCCTTGGCAAGGCCATCAGGACATCCCCAGGAGCTGCACACAGTCGAGCTGCCCCGAGGCACAGCTGCTAGCACACTCCTCTGCAGGCTGGCACCAGAGGAGCTGAGTCCCCCAGTCCCACAGTGGGTGAAGGGGTTGGAGTGGACCGTAGAGGTCAGCTGCTGGACAGTACTGAGACATGCCCATGCTTTTGGCCATGGAACTCTTGGAGTAAGTTCAGAGGAGGCCACGAAGCTGCTAAGAGCACTGGAGCATCTCCCCTGTGAGGACAGGCTGAGGGAGGTGGGGCTGTTCAGCCTGGAGAGAAGGTTGTGTGGAGACCTCAGAGCAACTTCAATCTCCGAAGGACCTACAAGGAGCTGGAGAGGGACTCTGTGTTAGGAACTACAGGGACAGGACAAGGGGAAATAGGCTCAAATTGAAGGAGGGGAAATTTAGGTTAAATATTAGAAAAAAGTATTTTCCTGTGTGGGTGGTGAGACACTGGCCCAGGCTGCCCAGGGAGGCTGTGGCTGCCCCAACCCTGGCAGTGTTCAAGGCCAGGTTGGAAGAGCCTTGAGCAACCTGCTCTGGTGGGAGGTGTCCCTGCCCAGGGCAGGGGGTTGGGACTAGATGATCTGTAAGGTCCATTCCAACCCCTAAAATTCTGTGATTTTATGATTCCCTTGGCTCAGCAAGCTGCACTTTGTGGCTCTTGCGCTCAGTCCTGCTGTCCCCAGGGCTCATTGTTGGGACAGAGACCTCCAGACATTGGATGCTGGGAATTCCCCATGGCAATCCATCTGAAAACTGGGGATAGCCTCATGGAGCAGAGAAATACCCTGGAAAACCTTGTTCAGGGTCTATTCTTGAGTTTTCAGACTGTATACAAGGTTTTACCCCAGGAAATCTTGGCTGTGGTGGGTTTTAAAGCACTGCAGTGTCCAGGAGAAGCTCTGGGGTGAGACAGAGCAGCACAAACCCCACTGTGCTGTGTGCCATGCACTAGGAGCTGGGAACCTGTGGCTGGAAGTTGGAGCACTGAACCTGAAGCTAGCCCAGGGCCAGGCAGCAAAGCAGCGTTTGTCACTGTGAGGCACTAAGAGGAGCAGCAAGGAGGAGGATCATGTGCAGGAGCAAAGAGGAAGCCAAGGAGAGATGAAGAGAGAGGCTTGAGGGCTGCATGACTCCATGCTTCCCTCCGTGCCCCCGTGCAGTGCCAGGAACAGCCACAGCGTGCTGGGAGCAGGGCAGAGCTGCACCCGGGCTAGCACCAGCCTGCCGAGCACTCGGTTTACCTCAGAGAGCCCTTCACACTGCACATGGGCCTGGATCCACTCCAGCCTGTCCGAGTTCTCCTTCTCCCTCACTCCTTCGTTCACCTGGGAGCACAGCTCCTCGGCCTTCTCCAGGGCATGCTTCAGGTGGCTGTGGTCAGGGTGGTTCTCAGGAGTGTTTTCAATTATCTGCAGACAGACAAACCACATCGTTAGGTCTCTCTGTGGTCTCTGTTCTCACAGTTAGACTGTGTTTGTACTGCCAACCCTAAACTTCTACCCTAGGGCTTCATTTCCATCAGAGATGGCAGATATGTTCCAAATCCCTTTTCCTCCTTGACAAATATGAACACTGGGAGACAACCACAGAGTTTTGGAGCAGCTGGAATGGACCTGCACAGCTGTCCTTTGCTGACCCCTGTGGCAGCTTCCCTGGAGTCCCTTCAGATCCTGCAGGCTGCTCTGAGGTCTCCATACAACCTTCTATCCTCCAGGCTGAACAGCCCCAACTCCCTCAGCCTGTCCCACAGGGAAGATGCTCCAAATTATCTTCATGTATCTAACACTGAAGGCCTCCCCACATTGCCCAGCACATCAGGTATCTCGAAGTGCTTGACACAAAGAGTGGAAACAATCCCAATTAAGGCAAAAGCAAAGCAGAACCACCTACATTTTTAATGATTAGTGGGTATCTGGTGACCCTTTGCATAGGCTTCAGCAGAAAACTGGAAAGTGGCATTCCTTTACAGCGAGGGTCCATGGCTAACCTCTGGAACACAGAGAGGGAACGTGTTAGTCACTTGCTTTAAACCCTGCACACTGAGCTCTTCCAAGACAGGAAAAGGTAAGGCATCAAATGAACAAAAATCCTCAGCTAAATCTGGTCTGAGATCACAATGTCCTTGTGGTCTGGACAACTTATTCCTCTCCTGCCTTGTCTGTAGAAGAACCACAGAATCACCAAGGCCCTGTTCCATGCAGTTCACCAGGGAATTCCCAAGGGAATAAAGACAGAAACTGCTCCAATGACTTCAGAACTTCTCTATTTTCTCTTGCAATTTGTAAGGCATAAGAAAAGAGTTTACAGATTTCATCTCTTCTCTCTCCTCTCCGTTTCTGCCCTGAAGAACACGAGGAGCAGTTTCTAGTATCTAATCTGAACCTCCTCTGGGGCAACCTAAGGCCATTTCCTGTGGTCCCCTGAGACATGGAAAAAAGACCAACCCACACCTCACTGTAAGCTCCTGGCAGGAGTTGTGGAGAGCAATGAGTTCCTCCTGAGCCTCCTGTTCCCCAGGCTGAGCCCACACAGCTCCCTCAGCCTCAAGACTGACTCTCCAGCCCCTGCCCCAGCTCCATTCCCTTCTTTGGACACCTCCAGTCCTTTTTGAAGTGAGACCCAAAACCGAATACATCACTCGAGGTGTTGCCTCATTTCAGACCACGTTTATCCAATCAGCCAAACTGGCAACGTACAAAATTCTCCTCTTACTTTCACAAACTCCTTGAACTCAGGGACTTCATCTGTCTTCTGCTGGATGAGGGCAGCCCCATTGAGCTGGCAGCTGCAGAACCTGATGTAGGGCTGCATGTGTGGCAGCTGAGCTGTCAGGATGTCACCAATCATCTTCACAGGCATCTTCTCCCCAGACATCTTCTTCCTCACACGCAGAGCCCTGGGCAGGGACAGGTCAAGGAGTGACTCCTCATGGATGAAATCAGGGACTGGTGATTGCTATTGAGACTGAGAGAGTCATAAATGGACTAGCCACAAGATTTATGGCATGTTGGAAGGACAATAATCAGGGTTGTACCCTCAGGCAACATCCTCCCTTACTGTGGTCACCCAATGCAATGCCTGATCAGGTGTGACATGGAAAGGAAGGCAATGTCCTTGTCTATTGGTTTAGAAAGAGAGCAACAGATGTTCTCATGAATGAAGGGCCAAAACCACCACTTGGAGCTCAAAGCTACTCCTAGTTTTTCACCTGGTTCCCCAAGGAAAAGAGGTTCATTGTCCTTCACTTTGTCCTGTCACTGCCATAACTCTTCAGCTTGGCCATTTCCAAACACATTTTACAGACACAAGAGCTATCAAAGAGCTATAAAATCCCTCTAAGTTCAATGAAAATTAGCAGCTCAGTAAGGAAAAAATGAACTTGATTAATCCTCTTCCTTATCAAGGTGTTTCCTGGAGCACATGCACAAGAACAAAGTAGTGCAAACACTCAGCACAGAACTGTTGGGTTCTCCCTACAACAAGTCATAGCAAACTGTTCATGTTTAGCTTTCCCCCCCAAGGAAACACATGTTCCTTTTGGTTATGACATGTCTCAGTGGCCAATATTTTCCTGCAGCTGGAAGGAGAAGCAGGGGGAGAGGCTCAGGATTCTGTTACTGCTAAGTGGGAGGGAAAAAACAACTTACTTCAGTAGTTTTATATTGCACATAATCAACTCCTTCCAATTCACAAATATCATAGCAACTTCTTTCTCTGTGAGCAGCTCTGATTCCATTAGTGGTTTCTGGAAGATCTAGAGAGGCAGAAAGACAAAGCATTTGGGATGTACATGGGAAGTCATGGGAAGTCATGGGAAGTACAATCACCTGCCTGAGGTGATGGTGTTCATGTCCTTACTGTGCCACTGAGCAGAATTTGTCCCTCACTGGGACAGACTCCAACCTGCTCTGTGTCCCAGACATCCACCGTGTTCCCAGGGGTCTGAGGGATCATAGAATCATGGAATATGAGCTGGAAGGACCCACAAGGACCATCAGTCCAACTCCTGCCCAGGACACCCCAACAGTGCCCCATGTGCCTGGGTCTAACCTAAATTTCCCCCTTTCCATTTCTCCCCATTGCTCCTTGTCCTGTCCCTGCACCTCCTAACACAGATCCCTCTGCAGCTTCCCTGGAGCTCCTTCAGCTCCTGCAGGTTGCTCTGAGGTCTCCACACCTTCTCTTCTCCAGGCTGAGCAGCCCCAACTCTCCCCCAGGGAAGCTGCTCCAACCCTCTGATCAGCTTCGCAGCCTCCTCTGGCCTTGCCCCAACAGTTCTATGTCCTTCTGATGTTGAGGACACCAGAACTGTGTGCAGTATTCCAGGTGTGGCCTCACCAGAGTAGAGGGGAAGAATCACCTCCCCTGACCTGCTGCCCACACTGCTGTGGCTGCAGCCCAGGCCTGGGTTGGTCGCTGGGCTGAGCTCACACTGCAGCTCATGCTGAGCTTCTCACCCACTGTCACTCCCAAGTCTTTCTTCTCACTGCTGGTTTCAATTCCTTCCCCACCCAACCTGTAGCTGTGCCTGGGATTGCCCTGGCCCAGATGTAGGACCTTGCACTTCATGTTGTTAAACGCCATGAGGTTTGCATTGTTCCACCTCTCAAGCCTGTCCAGGTCCCTCTGGATGTGCCATCCCTTCCCTCCAGCTGTGGCTGCCTCACACACAGCACTGAACTTGCTGAGGGAGCCTCAATCCACTGTCCATGTCCCAGCAGAGATGTTGAACAGTGTTGGCCCCAGAACTGAGCCCTGAGGGACAGCACTGACCCCTGAAGGACATCACTCCTCACTGCCTCCACGTGGCCAATGAGCCACTGACCACAACTTTGCGTGTGCGACCACCCAAGCAGTTCTTTACCCATCCATCCAATCCATGGCTCTTAAATTTCGAGACAAGGATATCACGATGTCCTTGATTCAAACCTGTCTCACCTCTGTGACCAACTGCAGGTCATTGACATAGTTCTCCTCCGTGACGATGAGCTCGTGGATGTATCCCTGTCTTTTCCTTTCCGTAGGCGTCAGCATATCCAGAAGATGCAAATCTGCACACCCTGGAAAACACAACAGCATCCTGAATTTACTCAGAGTCACTCCCAAATGGAGTTAGACCTGCAGCAGTTACAGCAACACCCAAAGAACAGGAGCTATGGCCTGTTCCCTTCCCCTCCCGTTGCTCACACCCAATGGCACAACCTCAACAATGTTTCAGCTCTTCATGACTCACAACATTGTATTTGACACCTATTCCAAGCGTTTGCTTTGCTCTGGTGGCAAAGCTCACTATGACCAGCCCATTCCCAACCTCACCCTGAAGGCCACTGGCCCCTTGAGTTGTGTCATTCCACTGGAGCCAAACCAACCTCACAGGGATAAAAATGGGGGCAAAGACTTCATGAGGGCTGAAGATAACGTAGAGACATCCCCAAAGGGGTGAAACCAGGAAAGAGAACCACAGTGACCTCAGCGCTCTGATGGACACTTTGAAATTAGATGTAAGTCCTTGGTTTATGGAGACTCTAAGTTCAAGGTTTGCCTTTATCCTTCTGGTCATGGAAATCCTCTCCAGAAGGTGCTGCAGAGCTTATTAATTTGCTTCTTCACACTTCAATTGCAATTTTCTTCTAAATATTGGAAGGTCTTGAGCCAAAACACACAAAGGTCAGTGCAGATCCCTCACAGTTGTCACCGATTTCAGACCTTGGAGTTCCCTCACAGATGTCACCAATTTGAGGCCAGTGCAGATCCCTCAGAGCTGTCACTGATTCCAGGTCTGTGTTAGAGGAAGCATTGGCATATTGAATCCTGAACATGAATCACTGGGGGGAAACAACCCAAATCCAAGCAGAACATGCAGGAGAGACATTCCTGGTAAAAGCATTTCCTTCCTGAGGTGCACAAGTAGAGAGATTTGTCTTGTCTTTGTATTAAAAACACCCAAGAACTGAGATCCTTTCCAGGTGGGAATGTCAGGGCCTGTTTTCCATGGATGCCCAAGTACTTTGTGGATATCTGAATTACACATGTCATAGAATCATGGAAAGGTTTGGGTTGGAAGGGACCTTAAAGCAGCTCTGAGCAACCTGTGCCATTGCCTCACCACCCGCACAGGGAAAACATCTGCCTGAGGTCTAACCTAAATTTCCCTCTTTCCATTTTTCCCCATTACTCCTTGTCCTGTCCCTGCAGCTTCTAACACAGATCCCTCTGCAGCTTCCCTGGAGCCCCTTCAGCTCCTGCAGGTTCACTGAGGTCTCCACACAACCTTCTCTTCTCAAATCTTCCTCCTCACCAGGATTATGTATGGATGAATAAAGCCAGACAGGTAAAGGAGTAAGTGCAATATATTTATCCATGGAGTCAAGTTATCATTGAGTCATAGGGAACAAGTAATTGCATTGTGATTCTTTACCTGTCTGGATTTTTCTTTATGCATCTATATAAATTGATGAGAAAGGGAGTATGGAAGCAGCTATGCTCTCCTCATCCCTGGGAGTGCTCCAGGCCAGGTTGGATGAGGCTTGGAGCAGCCTGGGCTGGTGGGAGATGTCCCTGCCCAGGGCAGGAATGGCACTGGATGGGCTTTAAGGTCCTTCCAACCCAAAGCAGCTGTCCTAGAGCAAGTGGGCATGGAGCTTCTAGGCAGTGTTGGGTTCCCTGTGGCCATGTGGTGCTCCTTGGTGAAGGGCCTGAAGTACATGTCAGATGAGGAGTGGCTGAGGGAGCTGTGGGGGCTCAGCCTGGGGAACAGGAGGTTCAGGTGGAACTCATTGCTCTCTCCAGCTCCTGCCAGGAGGTGCAGCCAGGTGGGCTCAGGCCCTGCTCCCAGGGAACAGGGACAGGACAAGAGGAAACACCTCAGGCTGTGCCAGGGAAGGGTCACGTTGGCCATCAGGAGGAATTTCCCCATGGAGAGGACTGTCAGGCACTGGAATATGCTGCCCAGGGAGGTGGTGGAGTCACCAAACCTGGAGGTGTCCAAGGAACAACTGGACATGGCACTTGAGGATGTGGTTGGTGGTGAACATGGTGGTGGTGCTGGCTGATGGTTGGACTTGATGATCTGCCAGAGCTCCAGGAGGGTTTGGCCAATGCTCTCAGGCACATGGAACATTGTTGGGGTGTCCTAGGCAGGAGTCGGATTGATGGTCCTTGTGGATCCTTTCAGGTCAGGATATTCTGTGATCCTAAAGATCTTTCCAAACCTTACGGATTCCATGATTCAATGATCACAGAGATTGGCTCCATTTTCTAGCACAAATTTCTCACTTGTTCCTTCATGCCTTCCCTCCCTGTTAGGGCCTGACCCTGGCCCTAGAGCAAGGAAGCTCTTTCACGTGTGCTCCTCACTCCCCAACCTCTCTGTGGGGTCCATCCCAGCTTCCACCCACCCAGAGCTGCTCTGGTGCTGCTGGACATTCCCCCTGACAGCTGTGAACTGGTACCAGTGCCCCAGGGGACTGGTCTGAACAGGGCTCAAACCAGTGTCCCAGGCAAAGGTTTGCTGTGCCCTGGACAGCTGAAACTGGAGCTGTGTTTGTCCCATCATCACACTCATCTCTGTAGCTTCCTCTGCTGGATTGTTTCATTGCTTGGAGTCATTCTGGGCCCCAAGGAGGGTCACAGTCAGTCTGGTTTGACTCCTTCATTTGAATGTTGAAGCCAGGAAATATCACAGAATCATGGAATCTGCTGAGCTGGAAGGACCCACAAGGATCAGATTGAACTCCTGCCCAGGATACCCCAACACTGCACTCTGAGCCTGAGAGCATTGGCCAAACCCTCCTGGAGCTCTGTCAGCCTTGGGGCTCTGACCACTGCCCTGGGGAGCTGTTCAGGGCCCAAACACCTCTGGGGGAAGAACCTTGTCTTGATACCCAACCTGACCCTGTTCAGTGCCCAAACACCTCTGGGGGAAGAACTTTTCCCTCCTCTCCAGCCTAACCCTCCCCTGACACAGCTCCAGCTGTTCCCTCAGATCACAGAAAGCAGAGATCACTCCCTGCTCCACCTCTGGCTGAAGGCTGGAGGAGAATTCTGCACAGGAAAGTAAAAATCCAATAAAATGTTGGTTGCTAAAAGGTTTACATCCGGTATTTAGTCCCCACATTCCTGACTCCAAGTGAAGTGCCCACACAGGGGACCTTTGTTTTCGTGGAAGACCATGTAAATTTGGGCTCTGCAGCTCGTCCTGCTTGGATCCATGGTGCTGCTCCTGACTCACAGAAAAACTCATGTTCATGAACTCCCCATGAGCTGCACTGTGAGCTCAGCCCAGACACCAACCCTGGCCTGGGCTGCACCCAAAGGAGTGTGGCAGCAGCTCAAGGGAGGCGATGCTCCACCTCTGCTCTGCTCTGGTGCGACCCACCTGGAATACTGCACACAGTTCTGGTGTCCCCAACATCAAAAGGACATGAAACTGTTGGAGCAAGTCCAGAGGAGGTCATGAAGTTGCTAAGAGGACTGGAGAACCTCCCCTATGAGGACAGGCTGAGGGAGTTGGGGCCGCTCAGCCTGGAGAAGAGAAGGTTGCGGTTGCATAGAGACCTCAGAGCAACCTGCAGGAGCTGAAGGAGCACCAGGGAAGCTGCAGAGGGATCTGTGCTAGGAACTGCAGGGACAGGACAAGGAGCAATGGGGAGAAATGGAGAGAAGGAAATTTAGGCTAGGTTTCAGGCAGAAGTTTTCCCTGTGAGGATGGTGAGACACTGGCCCAGGTTGCCCAGGGAGGCTGTGGCTGCCCCAACCCTGGCAGTGTTCACAGCCAGGTTGGCTGAAGCCTTGAGCAACCTGCTCTGGTGGGAGGTGTCCCTGCCCAGGGCAGGGGTTGGGGCTGGATGGTCTCTAAGCTCCATTCCAAGCCCTTAACACTCCATGATTATGTGATTTGCTGCTCTGCCCAGTGAGAGCTCAGGGGCTCGAGACAGGTCCTGGGCACAATCCAGAGATAGATTTAAAGTTTCCTGGTGTGATATATCAATGAGGAAGTTGATTGACTCTGTTGATTGACACTGTTAGATGCTTTCATGTCTTCACATGTAGGATTTTATTGCTTCTGGACATATTCTGGTAAGAGATTGGTAGAATCATCCAATCACAGAATCATTAGGGTTGGAAAAGACCCTTGAGATCATCAAGTCCCACCATCAACCAGCACTGCCACGTTCACCATCAAACCATGTCCTCAAGTGCCACATCCACATGGGTTTGGAGCACTTACAGAGAGGAAGATTCTTACCACTCAAGAATGATGAAGATTTTGCCAAGTGGAACGTTCCAGACTTGTTTCTAGAGCTTTCTCTGCATCTTTGAGGGAAGAGCTCTGCTCCAACTGCAAATGGACACACAGTTTTGGTACTGGAGTGTGCTGCCCAGGGAGGTGGTGGAGTCACCAAACCTGGAGGTGTCCAAGGAACAACTAGACATGGCACTTGAGGATGTGATTGGCAGTGAACATGGTGATGGTGCTGGCTGATGGTTGGACTTGATGATCTGCCAGAGCTCCAGGAGGGTGCAGGTTGTTCTAAGAGCTTTGCTTTTCCTCTCACCTGAAGCAATGGGAAAGAAAGAAGCAGCACCTGAGCCCGTAGCTGAAGAGTTGGTAACATTTCCCTGTGGCCAAAGAACTAGTAGCATTTCAACACATACAAAGGATATTTCTACCCTGGTCACCAACCCCCAAACTTAGGCACTTGGAGCCAAGTGAGTTTTTCAGCCCCACAGCTCCGTGTGGGGAAGCAGAGATTCCCTGGCACTGTCACAGCACGGGATGCACAAACTGTTGCCCTGGTGGAGTCAGATCTGCCTTACCCCTCTGAGAGCAAAGCAAGAGGCACTGCCAGGTGTGATGTGCTGCTCTGTTTCCCTGGTTTTCAGCTGTGATGGGAAGGATTATTCTTTTCTGACAGAAATGGTAACTTCGTGCATGTTAAAGACTGTCCTGAGAAGAAGAGAAATCCGTGGAGTTGTGGATGTTTTCAGACTAGATTTCTGGCATGAACCAGACCCTAAGTCCATGTAAACTCATGGGGAAAGAGGAAGGAACATTTGATTTTTCTGCCAGTACAGTACAAATGAGTAGACAGCCATGGATTCGTAGCAGGGATCACCTCTGGAACAGAGACTGGAGTGTGTCCTGAGGTGGAAGGACTCACAGGGGTCACCATGAGCACAGCTCCTGCCCTGCTCAGCACCCCACCAAGCCCCAGAGCCAAGGTCCCGAGGATGGACTCCATTGGAATGGCATTCCCACGGCCCAAACCAGTGTCACTCCGAGAGGAGAAGGGCCCGAGGCTGCTGTGGTGGGCAGTGCCCTCGGGCCCTGGCGCCCCAGGGTGAGCTGTGTACCCAGCAACGAGACAGAACACGCGTTGGTCTGGCTGTTGTAGGAAGGGTTTAATTCTCCGCACACGGAGCTGAGTGGAAAGGCTGAGTTACACGTGGCAAAGCTGCAGGTTTATATATTTATATAATTTACATTCCGAGGGATGAAAGGCTGAGGTGCAGCTGAGCAAGGAGCTTCCCTTGGCCCTCGAACTCAGGGAGCAGCTCCAGGTGGTGGAAATGCCCCAGGCTGCCAGCAGGAAGTCTGGAAAGGAGTGGAATACACAAACCAGGATGTGGCTAAGTGGGAATTCATTAGTGGAAGAGCTACATTGTGCTTGAGGCTTCGTGGGGAGAGCAATGCCAGCCCCAGGCATCTCAGGAGCTGCTGGTGATACAAACAGTGGCTTGGCTACAGCACATCTACAGCAGCTCCACTGCAGCTCCGCTCAACTGTCACTTGTAGCAGTTCCACGGCCTAGCTCTGCCTCAGAAAATGTAAACATTGGAAATGGACTGCAGGGAGAGAGTTCTCTACATTCTTTCTTGTCAGGGAAACTCGTTCCGAACATGTGGTTCCACCCGGGGCAAATCCGACCCAAGAAGTGACTTCTCCAATCCCTTTGGATCCATTTCTGACAGGGAAATGCACCAAGCCCAGAGGAGACAACACAAGCCAAGGTGTTTACCAACTGTGGTGTGCAAAGTCAACTGAGCAGAAGTGGATCAAACATTCCTCCAGGGTTTAACCTTCCTGCCCTGCTCCTCCTCCTCTCCACAACGGATTACACACTCAACAAGGAACACCTGATACATACAGTACAATAACTACAACAAAAAGACCTGGAATTGGGCACATTTCAAGAGCCTTAAACTGGTTTAAGTCCTTCTGTTCTTTTGCCATTAGGAAAACAAAGGAAAAATAAAGGAAAATAAAGACATATTGACAACACCAGACCCTGCTCCTCCTCCTCTCCACAACGGATTACACACTCAACAAGGAACACCTGATACATACAGTACAATAACTACAACAAAAAGACCTGGAATTGGGCACATTTCAAGAGCCTTAAACTGGTTTAAGTCCTTCTGTTCTTTTGCCATTAGGAAAACAAAGGAAAAATAAAGGAAAATAAAGACATATTGACAACACCAGACAAGTGAACAGTAAAAAAAAGTACATAAAGTCTCCGATTCATGGACATTTGGAACAAGTTTAACAGCACATGCAGCATTCCTTGATAGTGGGTCTTTTTGCACAACCGATTTGCAATGAGGAAATTGGAATTTCAGCTTTCAAAGGCTAAAATAGGAACTTTGACAACAAAATAGTGTTTCGAACTACCAGGAAAAAAACACCTGTGCCAAGGTGGAAACATGAGTTTGGTAACTCTGAAAGCCACAAAAGGACCCACTATCCTCTGGTTTTTATATTCTTATAGATAGTTTTGTAGTTTGTTGTTGGCTTTTTTTTTTGCTTTTTGATCAGTTTGAATTTTGCATCTATCTGCAGGTTACTGAGCTCAGACATTGCTGTTCCATGCAACTAATGGCAAATGAGGTAAAACTGCTCTGCAGTGTGTTCTTCTACTCAGAAGGCAGTAGATGATCATGCTGGAAGCCACATGATCAAGGCTGCATCTCCCATCATCCCTCTGGGCAGTGTTATGGGATAGTGGGTCTCTTTGAGGACTTTCAAGCCTGAGTGGGGGATGGACAACATATGATTCCTAGAAAAAGGAGGAAAACAACACATAAGCAAAACAAAACAATGAGCAAATTCAAGCTAGGAAAATGAGGCATGTCAACAGCATGGTCCAAAATGATTGGGGGGAGGGGAGAACATGCTACAGGGGAGGATGGGAACTCAAAATAAAACACACACCAAATCAGGTCTGAGTTACAGAAGGTCTTCAAAGAGACTTGGCCAGGGGCAGCAGTGGGGGGAGGCTTGGAGGTCTGCACACCCCAGCAGAGTCACAGCAATGCTGCATGTTTCACCTCAGAGGAGCACAGAGAGAGAAAGGCAGAGCCAAGAGGGACACTCACACTGCTGGCTGGGATCCATGTCTGTGGTCAGCTTCACGTAGTTGGATGGGAAGAGCCCCACGTGGCCATTCACCTCCCCTTTCCACCAGTCAGGGTCCTCCTTGTTGAGCACATTTATGATCTGCCCCTTGTTGAAGGCCAACTCGTCGTCGTTCTGGGCAGTGTAGTCATACATGCCAATCACTTGGCACACTGCAAGGCAAAACACAGTCAGGCACAGTGACAGGCATGCAGCAAAGCTTGGGCAGACACACAGAGAACAGCCTGAGTGGGAAGGACCCACAGGGACCAGAGTCCAACTCCTGCCCAGGACACCCCAACACTGCACCCTGAGCCTGAAAGCATTGGCCAAACCCTCCTGGAGCTCTGTCAGCCTTGGGGCTGTGACCACTGCCCTGGGGAGCTGTTCAGTGCCTAAACACCTCTGGGGGAAGAACCTTGTCCTGATATCCAATGTGACCGTCCCCATACACATGGACCAGCTATGAACACTACAGGTGGCTCAGGATTGCTCCAAGACACCACACTGACCTGAACCCATCCTGTCCCTTTCCTGTGCTCCATCCTGGTGCTGAGCTCAGACCTTGGCAAATTGTCTCCAGGTGATTTAAAATCCCCTAGAGTTTCCTAGAATTGTGGAATGGTTTGGGTTGGAAGGACCTTTAAGCACATATATGGGCAGGGACACCTCCCACCAGCCCAGGCTGCTCCAAGCCCCATCCAATCTGGCCTGGAACTTTCCACTTCCCACCAGAACTGATCAATGGACAGGGATGTGTGGGAAACATTTGAAATTGCACTATCTGAAGCTCCACAATCCAAAAGAAAGCCAATGGTGATGCCCTTGTAGTCCCACTGGGGTGTTAGGAACACACAAGTCTTGGAAAAGATGGAGAGTACAAAGCATCCCAGGCCATCCAGGCTGCCTGTGTGGCACTTCAGGACACTTCCAGCAGCTTATTTTCTGCTTCCTTACAAAGAACCTCGTGCAGGGTGTCTGGGACTGCAAATGCAGCAGTATCTGCTCAGTTCTGCCAGAGCAGTTTCCTGAGTTCCCTGAAGCACAAGGACTTTCAGTGAATCATTTCGTTTCCTGATGTTTTCCCTTTGCCAAGCCAGAGGGTTTCTGGTGCTTTCCCACCAACAGGAGACCCCTACCAATGAGCCTTTCTGGCAGGTTCTCTGCATTAGGTTAATCCTAAAATGTGTTTTATCTTCAGTCCTGGGCTCAGCTAGGAACTTCTTTCCATTTGCCAAAGAGCTTGTTTCTTTCTTTTTATTCCCAGAATCACTGAGGCTGGAAAAGAACTCCCAGAGCACCAAGTCCAACCTGTGCCCCATCACCACTTGTCAGAGCTCCAAGTGCCACATACAAACCACACACAGAACAGTCAGGGGTTAAGAAATCCCCAGAGTACAGAGCCAAAGTGTCAGTGCAAAGGCATAAACCAATGAAACCCCAGTTAAGTCAAGCACTTGGTGCTACACTGAGGGAGGTGGAGAGCAAAGGCATCACAGTAATAAAAGGAAGTTGCTCCTCAAGCATTAACATCTGACATTAACCTCTGACATTAACCTCTTACATTCCCACTGCCAGAGGGCAGGGACAGATGGAGATTGGGCAGGAATTGCTCCCTGTGAGGGGCTGCGGCACAGGCCGAGGTTGCCCAGAGCAGCTGTGGCTGCTCCATCCCTGGGAGTGTCCCAGGCCAGGCTGGATGGGGCTTGGAGCAGCCTGGGCTGGTGGGAGGTGTCCCTGCCCAGGGCAGGGTGGGATGGGATATGTCTAAGGTCCCTCTACAAGCCAGAGCAGTGTGTCCCACTGCCCTGTCCCCCATGCCCCCCACACCACCCCGGCTCACCTGAGGGCACTGCTGCAGACTTGGGGAGCTCGGTGGGTGTGGATTTACTGGTACCTGGGCTCAGGAGCTTGACATAGTTGGCAGGGAACCATCCAATCTGCCTCTTCTTCCCTCGGGCCTGGGGGCAAACAAGGCTTTTAAGAGCATTAAGCACATCGACAGATCCTTAGACCAGAACTATTTGCAGTCACACTGCTGGGGAAGAAGAGAACTGAATTTTCTAAGGGGAATTCTGCTGGTTGTGAGGGAAAAGGTGAATGTTATGCCACTTGTGTCAGCATTTAAATGCTTGTCCATCACACAAAGGACTGGGGCAGTCTAAGCAGGGACTGAGAACCCAAACTGACTCTTTTGCACCTCACCTCTAAACCTGTGTCAAGGGCCATTTTAAGCCTTTACTCTGTGTTTGTGTTGTTAGAATGAGTCTGACATTTCGGGCAGGGAGAATTTTGCCTTTGAAGACAAATTAGATGCTAATTGAAGTGAAATAAAAAGTCCTCCAACACTTTTACTGTTCTCTATTTTTTCCCACTCTACGTCTTTCTTGAGTGTATCTAGATCAAGAGTTCTAAGATATTAGGGGATTCTGATTAAACCAGTAGTGCAATGCTTAGATTTGCCTGATTTTCCCTTCAGTCCGAGCCCTCAGTGTGGAATAGGAGGATGAAAGAACATACAGGGACTGACAATGAGTCAAACCCAATTGTAAATCGGTATGTAAGACAGAAAATCACCCAAAGCTACATTTGAGCATTTGCACACCCAAAGTGAACTGTTCCAGGCCCTCATATCAGCTGCTCAGAAGCAGCTGCGGCTCTTGCCCAGAGAAGCTTCTTTTCTGCCTTAAAATACAATGAATTGAGGCTCCTTAGGGCTGAACTGAACATCCACATGGAGATGAGGGACAGTGAGACCCAGAGGGATCCTCATTGCAGATTTCTCCACACAAAAGGTGATAAAATAACAGCAGGAAAGGCCAAAAGGAGGAAAATACTGGAGTTAGTTTGAGCATCTGCACTGCAAAAATGAATCAATTACCATTTTTTCATGGGAGTTTCCTTGTGAAAAACACCAAACCCAACCAAAATCTCACTCAGTGAGGCCAAAGTTCTGCTCTGAAAGAACCTGGGAGGGTTCAAAGGAGGCTGAAAAGGAAGCCAGAAGACAGCAAAGAAGTCCTCAAAATCCTCTCCTCCCCGAGGAGCTCTAGGAACCCTCCCAAGGCACTTCCAACGCTTTCTCTTGCTTCCCCTCCCGAGGGATTCCAAGCTCCAGGACGGCACCACTTGGACACCTCTGTGCGGCACTTTGCCTGCAGAACTGTGTGCTATGAATGCACCTCTCAGTTTGAGCTGCTAAAGACTTAGGGTTAGTTCAAGCATGGGATTGTCTTAGGGGAAAAAAAGGAACTAACTTGGAGCTCTCCTTCCCACCAGCCGCCTGGGTTCTTCTTCCGGATGAGGATGAGCTGCCCGGGGGCGAGGGTGAGCTGCTCGGGGCCCGTGGCCGCGTAGGGCGCGATGACCTGGGCGATCTCTGCGGACACAGGACAGTCATGGGCAGTGAGCACGAACACAGAGCCAGCCCTGCCCAGCTCTGCCCTGCCCTGGGTGCTCCCAGGACAGTGACACCCAGAGCTGCAGGGACATGGACATGGGCACACACCAACTGCGTCTGCGCCGTGTCACTATGGCATGTGTGACAGAGGATCGCTAGATACACTGGGGTGCAAGTAAACAATCCACAGCTGATGGATTATGATACAAAGACATGTTTTCAATATTATCCATATCATTATATGACACACATGTAATTCTATTAGATTACACAGATCTACATGAAACACACAATTATCTTCTATTAACTGTAGTTCTGAGTTATAAATGAGAACAGTTTTCTGATCGTACAAATATAAACCAGCAGAAATACAGATAGGAAATGCAAATAAATTGAAAATAAAATGCAAAAATAAAAATATTTGCTAGGTGAAAAAACACATTCTATGTAAAAAAAAGAAAATTCTATGAAAAAAAACCTTAAGATAAAGAAAAATGAAACAAATTAAATTTATTCCATACAGTATTTGGTTCACTGTTTTACCACACTCAGCTCTGAGAGATGTGTGTATAATGTACCTGTATCTCCAGATATGACACACACAACAGATCTTTATGCCAACACATCTAAGAACTGAGAAGTAACTCATCAAACCAATACCCACTGCTCACCTACAGAAACTCAGGAGCACAAATCACACCTAGCTAACCAACCCCAAAGGAGACAGGACCAGCACTGATGACAGGGCACTAAAATTGCCCCAAGAGCTGCAGATGAATTCAGATCTGAAGCAAATCTTTCCCCACCAGAGGCAGAAATGAACATTTTCTGAGTGCACCAAAGGATCTCTGGAAATCTCTGTGCCATGGGATTAACTCCAGAGAGGCTTTATCTGACCCAGGCACCAAGCAAGACCAAGGAACCCTGAGCTCCAAAGGTGCTGGGGTCACCCACAGCAGTGCTGGGACTGACAGCTTGGGGCTGGGGAGAGACACCCCGAGGCACAACTAGAGCAGCTCCAAGCTCAGTGGGCACCGAGCCCTGCCCATGTGCCAGACTCAGCCCTGGCATGGCATGCACGGCCTTGCCAGAGCCCAGCCCCTGGGCAGAACCCTCCACGGGGCAGCCTGGGTATCGCTCTGGGAGATAGGGAACTTGGGGGTTGGTTTGCTGGAACAGCAAACTCCGACCCAGGGGTAAGACCAAGGAGACTTTTAGTTGGGAATGCATGGGCCAGACTTGAGGAGCACCACCCACCTGAGCTGGGCATGGGGCGTGACTGCTATGGCTCTGGGTATGTGGCACTCGGAGCTCTGGGTGAGCTGGGAGTGCTGATGGGTCACAGCTTGGACTGGGTGGTCTAAGACATCTTTTCCAACCTCAGTGACTCTGTGAGGCTGTGGCTGCTCCATCCCTGGGAGTGTTCCAGGCCAGGCTGGATGGGGCTTGGAGCAATCTGGGCTGGTGGGAGGTGTCCCTGCCCAGGGCAGGGTGGGATGAGATGAACTTTAAGTTCCTTCCCACCCAAACCACTCCATGATTCTATTCTACGTTTCAGCCTAGTCTGTTCTAAGAAACTGGCAGTAGAGGACCGAGTAGAACAAGGTCAGAGCTGTCACCAGATTGCACCTTTACAAAACAGCAGAAAGCAAAGGGACAGTGAGTGAGAGAGACTTTGGTCAACACTGCCACAGCAGCCTGAAGTGGAAGGGAGCAAGGACACCATGTCCAACCTTCTCATGGGCACTGGCAGAGGGACTTGAGACAAGGGATGGAGGAACAGGACACAGGGAATAGCTTCCCACTGCCAGAGGGCAGGGACAGGTGGATACTGGGCAGGAATTGCTCCCTGTGAGATGCTGAGGCACTGGCACAGTTTGCCCAGAGCAGCTGTGGCTGCTCCATCCCTGGGAGTGTTCCAGGCCAGGCTGGATGGGGCTTGGAGCAGCCTGGGCTGGTGGGAGGTGTCCCTGCCCAGGGCAGGGGTGGAACTGGACAAACTTTAGGGTTCTTCCAACCCCCAAACCTTCTGTGATCCAACATTTCTATGATAAATACTGAGGGAAAGCAGAGGAGTCTTCTGGAAAGTTTCCGATGTCATTCTCCTAAAGCCCTTTGAGGCACAAGGGCTGTTTGGAAGGACATGCCCCACCATCCCAAAAGCCAGGGCACTCTCTACCCAACACCTCAGCTGCAGCCTGAGCAGGCCTGGCTAGCAACCACCTCCTGCCACAGGCACCAGGTGAGTGCTCAGGAGCTCACACAGCCTCTAGATATGAGAGTTTGGAACATCTGGGGCTGTAAAACCTCAGGGGAACAATGTCCAATTCCATTTTCTGGCAAACCTGGGCCTTTCTGGAGGGTTCCACTGTTTTATTCCCTAGGCACATGCTATGTATGACTGACACATGTCAGAAGGATTAAAAGTGATTAATTATTTTATTACATTATTTATTGAAGTTGTTTTTTAACAGTTTCACCAGTGCAAACTACCACAGAATGAGCAAACACACTTTATTGTCAGAGTAAACATTCTGCTGCCATTGAACTCAAGTACTTAAGACCAGACAGAAGGTGCTGTGACAGTGTATGACTCACCAGGTTTCTTCCCTAAGCTTCCTGTTTTTCCAGCTGCTCCTGGAGCCTTGAAATAGAAAGGAAGGTGCAAGTTTAGCACTGATTTATTCCTCCAGTATATTAAGAATGATTTATTATGCTTCACTTAATGCAATAAACAAATAAAAACCCACAGGAAGGTTCTGTTCTGATAGAAATCCTTAATATTTCTGATGGCAATTGCTATCTGGGAATCAACACTGAGCAGGGATGGAAGTGGGTGACTCACTGTATCAGTGCAGACTTCTTTCCTGAGCTTTTATTCCCTTTCCTGGCCTGCAAATCCCAATCTAATTCCCAGTTATATCTCTTTTGGATTGTGAATCCGCATAGCTACAGAGTGGGAATTCTGTTGAGGTGAAGTAGCAATAGGAGTTTTCAACTCTACAAAGAGCTGGATTCAAGCATGCCTAGGAAACTCACTGGACCTAGACAGGGAAGTGAGGGGTCAACATCATCATCATCATCCAGGGCAAGAAAAGCCTTTGAACAGCCCCAAGAAACCCAACAAGGAGTGAGAGTAGCTCAATTCCACATGAGAGGAAGAGTGAGACTCAGAGATGAAGTTGGACCTGAAAACATCGTTTACAAACTCAAAGTTCTCTCAGAGAAACAGTAAAGTGACCTGATAGAGGCAGTTTGCAGAATGAAACATCTGTTTCTGAGCCCTCCACAAAGAGGGTTTGCCAACCTGTGTCTCTGTCTCATCCCAGAAGCACAAGCAGCCAGGCCTGACAGATGCCCAAAAGAACAGACATACCCAGCTCTGGAGACAAAACTGCTGAGAATATCTGAAGGGAAAACCAAACCAGTTCCTTCCCAAAGCTTCAAAGGACACTCAACATTAACTAACAAGAATGGAGTTGAGGTTAGGTGACTAATTAGGAGCCATTCCCAGGTACCCAGGAACCAGGGCCAGGTGGCTCAGGAGGCTGAAAGTGCAAGTTCTCACTCATCAGCCACAGAATGAACCTAGAAGTGATATACAGAGACTTAGGGCACAGCTGGGGACAGTGCAGGGACAGCTCTGACTTCTAGTGACCAAGGGAACAGCTGGAGCTGTGTCAGGGGAGGGTCAGCAGGGAAAGGTTCTTCCCCCAGAGGTGTTTGGGCACTGAACAGCTCCCCAGGGCAGTGGTCACAGCCCCAAGGCTGACAGAGCTCTAGGAGGGTTTGGCCAATGCTCTCAGGCCCAAGGGTGCAGTGTTGGGGTGTCCTGGGCAGGGGTTGGAGTTGGACTAATGATCCTCAAGGGTCCCTTCCAACTCCTTCCATGATTCTATGAATTCTATGAACTATGCTGCACACAGCTCTGGTGTCCCCAACATCAGAAGGACATGGAACTGTTGGGGCAAGTCCAGAGGAGACCACAAAGCTGATCAGAGGGTTGGGGCAGCTTCCCTAGGAGAGAGTTGGGGCTGTTCAGCCTGGAGAAGAGAAGGTTGTGTGGAGACCTCAGAGCAACCTGCAGGAGCTGAAGGGGCTCCAGGGAAGCTGCAGAGGGATCTGTGTTAGGAGGGCTGGGCTGGATGGTCTTTAAGCTCCATCCCAACCCCTGAACATCCTCTGACTCTATGAACTACCATCATCAGGAGATTATAGTTTATTCAGATCTAAGCTAGTTCATACCAGCAGATAAATTATCCTCACGAACAATATAAATGAGAAAACATCTTTCTTTAGAAATGCCTGAAAAGACCGAAAATATGAACACAGACAAGTTCCATGGGATTATTCCAAGCTCCATCCCAACCCCTGAACATCCTCTGACTCTATGAACTACCATCATCAGGAGATTATAGTTTATTCAGATCTAAGCTAGTTCATACCAGCAGATAAATTATCCTCACGAACAATATAAATGAGAAAACATCTTTCTTTAGAAATGCCTGAAAAGACCGAAAATATGAACACAGACAAGTTCCATGGGATTATTCCAGGACAAAAACCAGCTGAAGCAGAACCTCTACTATTCAGGCAAGGACTTTCCAAAAATACAGGACTTATCTAAGTTCTGTTGGGAAATTTGTTCCCCTTGATTTCAAGAAATGTCAGTAGGGAAAAATATAATGGACTGAATATTACTATCTAGGTGTTTTTCAGCACTGGCAGTAAAACACAGCTCAGTCATTAAGCACTTATCAGGAGAAGAAACCAATCATGGCTGTGATTTGTCTCTACAAACCTGCCAAGTTAATTATTATCATGGGCAAAATACACTTCAATATATGATCCACTAAGGTGTTTATGATGTTATGTCATGAAATGCAACTATTATTGTGGTTACTATCATTGCTTTCCCTTGCCAAACTCTCATTCAGTAAAAACACAACATACTTTTCTTCCCTCAGGATCCCTTGACTTGCAACTGCCACCACAAGCCCAAGCAGATCACCCTCAGCTCCAGCCCGTAACATGTCGCTATGTCTCTACCTCAGAATCTTTGAGCCTCACATAATTGGATGGGAAGACTCCTGATTTATCTCCCAGGGTTCCTGTCCACCAGTCACCATCCTTCTTTGTCACCAGGATCATGTCACCCTGCTGGAAGGTGAGGTCTCCTTGCTCAGAGCTCTCGTAAGTGTACATGGCAACGTACTCTGCAAGAGGAACAGACACACGACAGGGGAAACCCTTGACAGACTGCTCAGCTGGTGGTGAAAACCTTGTTAACATCACACATGCTAGAGAGAGACAAATGCATTCATTACTAGCTAGAGAGACCTCAGCATCTAGTGCCTACAACGGTACCCAGCAGAGCTGAGTGCCACCTACCAAAATGCTGCATGGGTGGATTTTGCTCTGAATACTTTGCTCCTGCAACTAAACTATACAGAAACACTTCATTTACAGAAGCAACAATTCCCTCTGCACTTTGCTGCATGTTTCCTACTGTGCCTGCTCTGAGCTGGTGCCTGGAGCTTACAGCCTTTGGGACCAACACGTGGGATCCAGCCTTGATTTGACATGAGCTGTCTGGTGTACAACGAGTGCTTTCAGTAGGAAGGACACACATCTCGCTCCCTCTCACCCAGCAGATGGCTGGGCAGTGTGGAAACAAAGCCTGGGCCTGTTCACACCAAGCCTCAAGCTGTTCTGAGTGTTAAAACACTCAACTGTTTAGTGTTCGAGTGCAAACCACTAAAGCAGGTGATGTTGAGACCGTTCAGACACAGAAACAGGGAATTTTTCACCTGAATGATCAGAAAGGAGAAATTCAGACAGTTCAGTCACATCTTCTATACAAATTCATATACTCTGAGCATTCTCACACCTTCCATGGGCACAAAGCATCTTTCTGAGGAGGCCTTTGCTCTGTTTCTAGGCCTGAGAGCAGCTCCCAAGAGTCCAGACAGGCTTTCAATGCCTCTGGAACACAAACCTTCACACATTCCACTGCAGCTGCAAAACCTGTTCCCTGCCTTATGTGTTGGAAGACTAAATCTGGCCCAAGAAGCTTCTCTGGGATTCTATGATTCACCAAACACTGAAAATGTGCTTTGGGGCAAACTGAGGCATTTATTACTGATTCCTGCCTTAATGTGCTGATGCCTCATCTGTCCCTCTGCAAAAAGCCAGTCCAGGTGAGAAACTGTCCCCAGGTATAGGCAACAACATCAGAAACACTGGGAAAAGTACAAAGCACAAAAGACATTTCCAAATCTTCTGTGACATTCACCTATTCCTTCTATACACACAACACACACAAATTCCTACTGCAATGCCCTGAAATCATTCCAGGGGCAAACTGACTTGCACTTCAACCTGAGCACCCAAGTCTGGTCCTAAGTTTGGTTCTGGCTGCTCATCCAACACTGCTGAGCCTGAGGGGCCTTACCTTCCCCTGACATCGCTGCCTTGGCCGCTGGCGACGCCACCCGCTTCAGACTAGCAGGACTCTCTGAGGAACCAGAATCCATGCTTTAGGAGAAAATAATGGTTATTTAAGAAATTAAATCTCTCCAGAAAAATTAGCATTAGATTTCAAACCTCAAAATTGCATTTGCACCCACAGGAAACTCTCTGTGTTTGGAAAGAGACAGCAAATGAGCAAAAATAAAGTCTCTAGGCCCAGTGCTGTCATGGCCTTAGACACACAAGTTTCTCTTCTCCCTCAGGAAAAACATATCTAGAATCATTCTAATTTGCACTACTAAGATTCATTTTGCCTTCACATGATAGGAACGAGATCTTAAGTGTTTCATCCTCTCAAATGTTCCATCTTTAATGATAAGAGATGTAGATTGGAGGAAGACCTCTCGATTTGGGGGTAGATAAGCCATGACAGATTTAACTCAGAAAGTCCAATACACTCATTTTTCTAGTTGCAAATCACATAAAATCAAAAAGGCTCACTAAGCTTTAGAAGGTTCACTAAGCTTTACATCTACTGTGGATGAGGCAAGACCCAAGGAGAACTGAGGTCAGTCTTCCTAGTTCTTCCAAGGTTGGAAGGCAAAACCCTCCCAAAGAGAGTCAGATATAAAAGGCACTTGGACAGATCCTGAACTTGAAAACTCAAGAGCTCAGCTCTTCCTGTTGATTAACCTATTCCAGTTCAGAGGTGAAGTGGAGGAAAAGCAAATCAAATACCTCGTTGACTTCCTAATGGGGCCTGAAATAAGCTTCACATAGGACTTAGGAAACCACCCCTTCTGTCCTTGGACCTCTCCAAACCACCACATGTCTTGCTGCTCCAAAACTGTGATGACATCGTTTTTGTTGAAATTGAGGTGGTTGTCTTTTTTTGCCCTCCAAGGATACAAAGCCTGTGCTTGGAGCCCTTCCACTTTTTCACCCTTGAAAAGAAGAGGGAGAGAAGTCAGGGACAGGAAAGATGCTTAAGGAGATACACTCATAGGATACTTATGTAGGAAAAAAATGAACTCTCAGCTGTACAAAGCAACCTCACTTAAGCCTGCACAGTGACTCCAGAAGTGCTTGCAGTCCTGCACTTCTGTCTGCTAACACATGACACAGTGCAGGATTCAAATAAAGCTGAATAAAGCTCAATAAATTCAGTTAAATAAAGATCATCAAGATACATATGCAATGAACCCTCACGAAGCTGCTTTTGCAGGATTCCTGTAGCTCCTTCAGGCACTGAAGGCCACAATGAGGTCACCCCAAAGCTTTTCTTCTCCAGGCTGAACAACCCCAACTCTCTCAGCCTTTCCTTCCAGCAGAGCTGCTCCATCCCTTTCATCCCCCTGGTGCCTCCTCTGAACTCTCCAAAGCTCCATGTCCTTCCTGTGCTGGGCCCTGGAGCTGGAGGCAGGGGACACTCCCTGCACATCCAAGCTCATGACCTATCCAGGTGATTGATGTAATGCACAACGTTCCTATCTGTTTTGCCAACCTCTGTGCTGTCTCAGCAGGGTTTGAGTGAGTGCAGGAGCTCACCTGCCCCAGGACAGGAGAGGGAGAGGAGCCTGTGACAGTGGCAGGGGTGAAAGCTGAGCGCTGCCGGAGTTGTCCTGCGCTGGGCACGGTCAGGGAGGGCTGAGCTGCCCAGGCATCCCAGTTATCACTCTCTGCCTTCTCACTGGGGTTTGTTGGCCACCTGAAACACAAAGAAAACAATGACACAATTCCTGCAGAGCAGGAACTCCTACATTCCAGGTTAATGTCTTTCTTCCCACCAGCCCAGGCTGCTCCAAGCCCCATCCAACCTGGCCTGGGACACTTCCAGGGATGGAGCAGCCACAGCTGCTCTAGGCAACCTATGCTAGTGCCTCATATATATATGTAGATTTCAGTTTATAGATATGGATTCTATGGACAAGAGATAAGGCAATTACAGCTCATAATGCTGCCCAGGAGCCAGGCTGGGAGACCTGAGGGTGTTCAGCCTGGAGAAAAGCTCCAGGGATACCTCAGAGCTCCTTCCAGTGCCTTAAGGGGCTCCAAGAGAGCTGCAGAGGGACTCGGGACAAGGGATGGAGGCACAGGACACAGGGAATGCCACCAGGTCCAGACACCTCTCAAACACCTCCAGGGATGGTCACTCTACCACCTCCCTGGGCAATATCCCAGTCCTGAACACCCTCACAGGGAAAGCACTTCTTCTCACATCCAATTTGACTCTGCTCTGGCTCAGCTCAAGGCCATTCCCTCTAGTCCTCTCCCTGCAGCCATGGCAGGACACACATCCCCCACCTCTCTCCAGCCCTGGCAGGGAGTTGCAGAGAGCCAGGAGGTCACCCCTGAGCCTC
>NW_008679926.1:45176-46890 GCF_000695815.1 Acanthisitta chloris | reverse complement strand
CTTGGCTGGACTCACTCCAGTGCCTCAATGGCCTTTGGGCAGTGAGTGCCCAAAGCTGAGCACAGCACTGAGCTGGGACCTCCAAGTGCCCAGTCCAGGGGGGTGAGCACTGCCCTAGTGCTGCTCCCACATTGCTCTAGACACAGATTTGCAGTGCTCATCACCCCCAAACCTACGTGGAGCTGAAGTCTGCCCAGTTGTTGGCCGTGGCAGGACTCTCTGTGGCAGGAGGAGCTCCTAGGGGGGTGGTGGTTTCCCGCACGGAGACCTTGGGTGCAGCTGAGGACTCGACCACAGGCTTGACCGAAGCTGGGACTTCACTCTCTGGGATCTTCTCTGCATAGTTTGCAGGGAACCATCCAGTCTTCCCCTTCAGCTCTCCACCAAGCCACCCTGGCTCTCCAGTCTGGCTCTCATCCACCTGGAGACACAGGAAGTTACAGAGTTATGACATACACCAAGCAAATGAATTTTTACTTAAATCAATCCTTGTTCTCCACAGTAATTAGTCATCTGCAATCCAATATCGCTTGATAATTCCTTTTTTTTCCTTCCCAAGCCAGAATTATGGAATCATGGAATGGTTTGGGGTGGAAGAGACCTTAAAGATCATCCCATCCCACCCCTGCCCTGGGCAGGGACACCTCCCACCAGCCCAGGCTGCTCCAAGACCCATCCAGCCTGTGAGGTACTTCCACTGAAGTGGATCATCCAAGCTCTAATAACAGTCACACAGGTTGGACTCTCCCTCGGTGGGGCAGGAGGAGCAGGACGAGCAGGACTGGGAACCCAAAGTGCTGTTGTGCTGATGTCCGAAAAAGAACGTCTTGGACATGAACCACAGTCAGACACAAACCACTGGGATTATTCAGAAACATAGGAAAAAACCTACCGAAAGGCTGTACACTCAAGGAATTGAGAGCCCCATTAGTTTTAAGGGACAGTAACTCCTGAAACAGCCTATGAGATCATCAGACTTATGTTCAGTCAACCCAATTAGGTTTTGCAAAATAAAAATGAGATTTATGCTTATTCAACCCAATTAGGTTTTCTGTGGATACTGACGACTCCGCACACCCTTCCCCAGCTCCTGCCCTGGACACCTGTAGCCCCTGCATGTCTCTCCTGCAGAGAGGACACAGGACTGACACAGCACTTCAACAACTCACCTCTAGTTCACTGAATTAGGCTCAAATCCATGTAAATAAGCTGCATCATATCCAACATCACCAACAAGAGAACTGAGGCCTTTACTCAGGCTGAGCCTGACAGCAGCAATGCCAGAGGGACTCATTCCACAGGAGAGCTCTCCAGGAGAAATGGATTGTAAAGGCACTGCACAGAATAGGACCTCATTCCTTCCCCTGAGCCCTGGAAGGGGCCTGGTTCTCCTGGGTTCCAATATTTGTTCTACAGAATCACTGAGGCTGGAAAAGCCCTCCAAGCCCATCGAGTCCAACCTGGGACCCATCGAGCAATGCCAGAGGGACTCATTCCACAGGAGAGCTCTCCAGGAGAAATGGATTGTAAAGGCACTGCACAGAATAGGACCTCATTCCTTCCCCTGAGCCCTGGAAGGGGCCTGGTTCTCCTGGGTTCCAATATTTGTTCTACAGAATCACTGAGGCTGGAAAAGCCCTCCAAGCCCATCGAGTCCAACCTGGGACCCATCGGCACTTCTCAGCTAGAGCTCTGATCTGAGTGCCACGTCCTG
>NW_008679926.1:16168-45096 GCF_000695815.1 Acanthisitta chloris | reverse complement strand
TCCTGCTGATGTCCATCCTGAACCTCCCTTGGGGCAGCTTGAGATTATGTCCTCTTCTCCTGTCACTAGTTGTCTGGGAGTTAAATTATAGTCAGGATTAAAATCAGTCTAAGCTTACAGTGAAAGAAATATAAAGTACATGGAAAGATAAGAATCAGAGAAATCAGAAACCCAAGTTGAGAGAAACACAACTATCCTGTAACTAATTTCGTCCTGTAATTACAAAGCAGCAGAACTAATAAGCACAGCTCAGAGCCCTCTCACTGTGTAAGCCATGAGAGCTGACCCACCAGTGCTACAGAGCTGATGTGCACCCCAAGCTCTCCTCGAGCTGCCAAAACCTGCTCCGTTCCCCTAAACCCTTGTCCTCCTCCCACACCTCCCCCCAGCAGGCTCAGGGTTCATGCCCAGGACAGAGGAGCACACACTGCTGCAAAGGCTCTTTACAAGCTCCACATCCAGTAGAGTCCTCCTGCCCTGATGGACTCTGGGGAGCTGCTCCAGCCCGTGGGTCTGGGCAGTCCCTGTCCGGGCAGCACCTCCAGCACAGCTGTGTGAGGACAGCACTGCTGGCCCAGACCTGCTCACGCACAGCCACTGGGGGAGAGCAGGCTCAAATTTGGGTTCCAAGGTGGAAGGTCTCAATTTTCCATGGTTATTCTAAGCAATACTGACCCTGCTGCACACAGGCAACTCCTACCTGGAGTTAGCTCAACTCCAGAGCTGCATTTGTACCATGAATCAGACACACTTTAACATGTGAGCTTGCAAATGGTTATTGCCCAAGGAATGTCACCCACTTGGAGCTTAGGGAACCACGGGACACAACACACACTGAAGGACTGGGAAGAGTTGAGGAGTTCAAATGCAGTATCAAAAGTAAACTCTGGGCCAGTGCAGCTTAATTACTTTTGATAAGGTGAGGCAGAGTGTTCATGTGGCCCTGGGTGGGCTCAAGGACAAGAGAACTACACAGGAACAAACTCTGTGTTCATGGGATGAAGGGACTGCAGAGACTTCCCAGCAGTCAGGTGGAACTTACCCATTCCCTTTTAACCTCCAGCAGGAAAGCAATGATTTAAAGCAAGGCACAATTACAACACATTCCACAACTCACATCAGTTTTGCCAAGACTAACTCATTCCAGCAGTTACCACAGGGCAGGAGAGGAATCCCCCGAGAATTAGCTTTAATTAATGCCAGAAGTCAATTACACAAAGAGAAGAGAGGAAAAAACCTCTTTGGTTGAATGAGTTCAAAGCAAGTCTGAAAGGAAGATACAAAAGACTCAAAGTCTCTAGTTAAAATGTGTGAAGTGCTCCTTAAAATCAGATATTTGGCTCAAAAAACTTACTTCCCTGCAAGTCTTTCTTTAAAATCATAGTAAGTTAAGGGGTTGGAATGGACCTTGAAGACCATCCAGCCCCAATCCCTACCCTGGGGAGGGACACCCTCCACCAGAGCAGGCTGGAGGCTGTTTAATGTGTGAAGTGTCCTTAAAATCACATATTTTGGGCAAAAAATGTGATTTCCCTGCAAGTGTCTATTAAAAATCACGGATTCATAGCATGCTAAGGGGTTGGAATAGACCTTGAGAATCATCTGGTGCCCCAGGTGGGGACACCTCCCACCAGAGCAGGTTTCAGGCTGTTAAATGTGTCAAGTGCTCCTTAAGATCAGATATTTGGGGCAAAAAATGTCATTTCCCTGTGAGTCTACCTAACGGTGATGCCTTTTGCTCAGGTATCTCCCAGGAAAGCAAAGCACTGAGCAGCCTCCAGCAGCACCAGGTCCCTGCATGGTGTCTCCTCTCCTGTTTCCCACCACTCTGGCTGCAGAACCACAACCTCCTGTGCTGTCACTCAGTGCTGTAAATCCAGGATCCACCTTGTGCTTCCCAAGAGCAGATTGCAATGTCACAAACACTGACCCAATACATCCCAACCCAACCCAACATGCTGGAGGAGGAGAAGGCTCCTCTCCCCAGAACATCTGTATCTAAAATATCATCCTTACAGCTCGGAGAGTCTTGAAAGGGTTTCTTCTTCCCCCAAATCCACTCTTGCTTCCTTTTATAAATGACATTTTGCCTCCTCTTTTTCCACCCTGGGCATCACAGTCTCACAATGAGGTAGTTTTCCAAGAGAAAAACTTAACTTTGCTCTTGTACCAGTCTTATACACAAGTCAATTTCTTACTGGAAACCTAATTTATTGATCAAATTCCATATGTTAGAGTCAATCCCTCGGCAGGAACTGGCAGGAACTTTATTCCCCAGGTACCTCAGAGGCCAAGGAACCTCCCTCCGAGGTTAATATATATATATCCCTGAGGGAAATAGATATCTCCCTGAGGGAAATATTTGTCTCGAGGTAAATCTATGTCTCTCCCTAAGGGAAATATATAATCTCCCTGAGGTAAATATGTATTTCATTGAGGTAAATATATATCTCACACATATATGTCTCTCCCTGAGGTAAACCCAAGTATCTCCCCGAGGTGAGTTGCTCGGTGCCCACAGGAGCTGTAAGAAGCCATGAGAGGGTTGCTGTGCAGAACTCCTCCCTGTGGGACTGACACCACACAGCTACAGCCACCTCCTGGGCAGTGTGTGACCTCCTTACCATGACGATGTCTCCAGGCTGGATGGTGATTTCGTCGTGGCTTCTCGACTCAAAAGGATACAGAGCTCTGTAGTACACTATTTTCACATCCTCCTGAGCAGAAATGGTTAGAGGAGCTTTTTCTGAGCACAGAGAAAGAAACACAAAGAGAAAAAAATCAGAGCCTTATTTTTAAACATTTAAAAATGAGGTGAAAATGGAGTAAAACTTAACAAACCTGACAGCATCTGTAGGAAGTTAATTATCCCCTTTTTACACAAGGGGAAATATGAAAAGGAATTACTTAAAATAAAACTTTCTTACTATTTTCTGCTCTAAACATGAGGTAAAATCATGGAATCACAGAAGGTTTGGGTTGGAAAGACCTTAAGGCTCATCCCACCCCATTGCCCTGCGTAGGGACACCTCCCACCAGCCCAGGCTGCTCCAAGCCCCATCCAGTCTGGCCTGGAACACTCCCAGGATCGGGAATCCTCAGCCTTTCTGCACAGTGTTCAGCCATCCAAGTGCTCTCTGCACAGTAAACCCAAGAGAACATTTTAGATTTAGCCCAAATCTAGAGCTGACTTAAACACAGGAGTTGATTTCCCTCAGGCAATGCCTGGATCAAATATTTAAACAGATATTACACTCCAAATCAGCTCCCATGTGTAGCAAAGCCACTGAAGGGGGAACTAAGACTCCCAAATAGGCAAAAATCAGTATATAATGCACAGAAAAAACTCTCAGCTGAAAGCAGCTGTGAAGAGAGCAGGAAAAGAGGGAGCAAATCCCTTCACTGGGCACTGTCTCCCAGCCGTGCCTGACACTCTGTAAACTCCACAACTTCAGGAGAGACTTTTTGGAGCCTGGAGCATAATCCATACATCATATGTAATAAGACCAGAAATCCAATCTTGAGGTATCCTCATGTATTACATGGGAAGATAGAGGAGAGAAGAACTGATCCAGAGGAACATGCAAAGCATCTCCTTCTGTGGGACTCTACCTGCATTGGACCATGGAGCTTGCACAGCTGGCTTGTTAGGATCCTGGTGGGGCTGGAAAAGCTTATTCAGCTTCTCCTGCATCTCCTGCTTCCCCTCACTTTCCTTCTTCTTGGGCATTTCTTCCCTTTTTTGCTTCTCATCTTCCTGAAGTTTTTTTTGCCACTGCAGCTCCTCCTCAGGCTGCCCTCGGTCCAGGCGCGGCTTGTCCCGGTCCTGGAGTCTCCTGTGGGACAATCAGGGGGTGTCAAGCTACTCAGACCAAAGACCATCAAAGCGAGGTGTCCCTGGGGTGACCTCTAGTACCAGACAGCCCCTTCCATGGGGAAATTCCTCCTGACGGCCAACCTGACCCTCCCCTGGCACAGCCTGAGCTGTTACCCTTGTCTTGTCCCTGTTCCCGGGGAGCAGAGCCTGAGCCCACCTGGCTGCACCTCCTGGCAGGAACTGGAGAGAGCAATGAGTTCCCCCTGAGCCTCCTGTTCCCCAGGCTGAGCCCACACAGCTCCCTCAGCCACTGCTCCTGTCACTGACTCTGCACACCCTTCCCCAGCTGTGTCCCCTGCCCTGGACACCTCCAGCACCTCCACGTCTCTCCTGCAGAGAGGGCCCAGGACTGGTCTCAGCATTCTTGGGGCTTCCCCAGTGCCAGCACAATTCCTTAGGAGGAAAAATCCACTTCCCAAGCATTAGGTGGCACCAGAGGGCACCAATCTTCCTTCCATCACTGGAAGTTCTGAGCCAACAGGAACATTGTCCAAGAGATGTCAAGGTTTGAACCAAGGTCTCAAATTAAAGCAGTTTGTTACCTCTGAGCTTCTTTTTGCTTTTCCAGCTCCACTGTCTTCCTTTCTTGCTCCTTCTGTTTCAACCTCTCTGCCTCCAAGCTCTTCTGCTTCTGCAGCTGCTGCTTGTTGTGTATTTCCCTCAGCTCCTGGAGGAAAGAAAGGAACACGGGTGTAAACACACACTGTGTGAAGCAGAACTGATGGTCCCAGAGATCTCCCTGCGACAGAGCAACACGTGTTTGGGGAACTCTGTCCACACTTGGTCTTGCCAAATGCAGTGCAAAACATTTAAGGGACATTTCCAAGCCTAAAATCCACATACTGTTTTCCTATTTTTATCCCTCATTTTACTTCCTATCAATATTTCCTGTTTTTATCCATGAAACTGATAAATTCGAGGGTTAAGAAACAAGAAAACCTTTCAATGGGACTCTAGAAACTGGCAAAGTTCAATCTGAAAAGTCACTTATGTCTTTTTTTATGCTCTTTGCTGCTTGTGGAATTCGTTTATAATTTCCATACAAAACTTGCCTTTGAGCTGCCAACAGCAACACAGTTCAACAGTTTTATTTTGAAGCTAATGGGATTTAGTGAAGAACCTTCAGGGTTGGTTACACTCAGTTCCTTCAGCAGAACCTTGGGGATGAGTCTTGGTGCAGAGAGAATTCATCCACAGACAGTTACACTCTTCTCTAACTACCTGGAGTGACATTGCCTGGAAAATCTCCTATTTTTATATAAATCATCATAAAATCATATTTTCTCCAGATTTGTTCTCTGCACTAACATAAGTACAGGTTTGACTTGGAATCCCTTTGTATAATCCCCAACTTTGCATCTCAACTCCTTAGCACTGCCAGGAGAAAAGGGATAACTGCCTGTGACAACTGAGGATTCTCACTGAAAACAGGTCACTTAAAGAAAGTGATTTGCTTTAATGAAAACAGTAGACAGGTTTGGGGGTGAGGGTGGTGGTGCTGATAAAGCACTTGAACATCAGACTATTTCATGACCAGCTCAATGTTATGAAAGGTTTGGAACCCAACACTGATTCATAGCTTCTCTCTGAAGAACTCTGACACTCCTTCTGCAGAAACACCAGATCACAGAGGTTTAACACAAGACTGAGCAGCACAGCATGCAGGTGCTCAAACTTATCCCTAAGGGCATTTTGCAGGTTGAGTTGATTCAAACTCTGAGTTTGAAAGCTAAGTGGTATTTTTATAATGATAAAATTAAAGAAACCCTCAAAAAACCTCCAAAACTTTGGTTCCAAATCTTTTGAGCGTTGAGATCTGTTGATTTCTGAGACCTTCTCCAAAGGATTGGGAACACTCCCCAAACTGACCTGATGAACAATCATTTCAGCTCAGTATTTCCCCCATAATGAAGTCAGCAAATTCTTAGCTGAACATGCAGAACAGAGGGTGAAAGAGCTCTGGGTTACCTTCAGCTGGTTGTTGAAAATGTCAATCTCCTGCAGTTTGGACCTGGTTTCTTTCTCCACCTCATCCAGCTGCTCCCGGAGCTGCTGTCGTGCCAGTTCCTTGGCTTCCAAAGCTCTTTTGATAGTTAGAAGAGAATCTCCTGTTTCAAACACATAGTCAAATAATTACCTACTGAAATGGAGAACTTTCTCCGTCTATGGAGCATTTTAGGCCACAGAAAGCAACATTTTCCACCATGCACCTTGCAACCCCCAAAAGCAGTGCCAGAGGACACTGTGCAGAGAGGGAACTTGCCCTGCAGGAAGCCAGAGGGGCCCAAAGGTCTACTCACTGTGCAAACTGTTCTGCTGGACTTGCTTGAGCTGGTCATTAAGCAGCTGCTTCTCTGGGATCAACCTCCCCAGCATCTGCTGAGATTCCTGCACCAGGACAGGGAGAGCGAGAGGAGACACAGGTAGAGAGGTGAGTGAGGGATCACCTCAGCCACTACACCTTTCCTCCTTCTCTGCTTTCTCCCTCACTAACTGCTGTGTTACTGCTCTTATCTAAGCACTATCCATGGGATGTTTCCACATGGACATGTTCTCTGCCAACACAGAACAGTGAGTGCACCACATGGAACTGATCATCACTGAGTACATAACTGAGGGTGAAAAGAAAAGGATGAACTTCAGGGAATGTCCAAAGAAGCACTAACTAAGGGTTTAATTCTCATTTTAACAAATGAATCCCAGAGTCCCTGAGGCTGGAAAAGCTCTCCCAGAGCACCAAGTCCAACTTGGGACCCATCACCACTTTAACAGTGAGTGCACCACATGGAACTGATCATCACTGAGTACATAACTGAGGGTGAAAAGAAAAGGATGAACTTCAGGGAATGTCCAAAGAAGCACTAACTAAGGGTTTAATTCTCATTTTAACAAATGAATCCCAGAGTCCCTGAGGCTGGAAAAGCTCTCCCAGAGCACCAAGTCCAACTTGGGACCCATCACCACTTTAAGCCCAGAGCGGCTGTTGGAAAAGAGCTGTCCCTGTTGTCCCATGTAGTCACAGGAACACACTCACTCCATGATGGGATGTGCCACACTGTCACACTACAGAGAGTCACTGAGGTTGGAATAGACCTCCAAGTCCACCAAGTCCAACCTGGGACCCATCACCACCTTCTCAGCTAGCCCAGAGCTCTGAGGGCCACATCCTGAGCTCCTTGGACACCTCCAGGGATGGTGACTCCACCACCTCCCTGGGCAGCACATCCCAGTGCCTGACAGCCCTTTCCACAGGGAAATGCCTCCTGATGGCAAACCTGACCCTGCCTCGGCACAGCCTGAGGTGTTTCCTCTCGTCCTGTCCCTTGTTCCCTGGGAGAACAGGTCGACCCCACCTTGCTCCAACCTCCAATAAAGTTTGTTAACAAACAACATTAGTAACATTATTAATGAACAGTAACTTTGATCAGGAGTAGAAAGACAGATGTCTACAGTTAATGCGAAGCAGAGAACGCAAAGCCTTCCATTTGAGATGACTACACTCTGACTGAGAGCCGTGGAGCAGGAGGACACCACAGCCCCTGATGCCTCCACGCAGCACCCCTGGGAGGGGATCAGGATCCTCAGTCTCAGCATACAGCTGTGAGGCTGTGAGCTGCACGTTGCAGAGGTGCCTGCAGAGGACAAATTTCTCCTTTGGAGGATCATGTAAATATCCGTATCTCATCCATAATCCTTGCTCCTTCTAGAGCATGCAGTGCTGCTCCACACTCCCTTACAGTCCCTAACCTCCCACTTCAAGCTGTCAAAGCACATTAGAGCAGCATGGGGTGAAACAGCTTATTTTATCCAAGTCACCTCAGTACCCACACCCCATCTGCCAGGCAAAGCTGGGAGTTCCCTCCAGCAGCTGTCTGGAATCACAGGCTGCTGAGGCACCAGCTGACAGCTTCAGTTTGTCAGTAAGGATTGTGAGTGACATCACAGGATCCCAAGAATAACTGTCACCTGATTGTTAACGTGAGCACGACACGGAGACTGGGGAGGCCTCAGCACTGGGAGTGCTCCAGGACAGGCTGGATGGGGCTTGGAGCAGCCTGGGCTGGTGGTAGGTGTCCCTCCCAGGGCAGGGGTAGGATGGGATGAGCTTTAAGGTCCTTCCAGCCCAAACCATTCCATGATTCTAGAGCTCCTTTGCCCTGGAGCCAGGCTGGGAGAACTGGGGGTGTTCACCTGGAGAAGCTCCAGGGAGACCTAAGAGCCCCTTCCAGTGCCTCAAGGGGCTCCAGGAGAGCTGCAGAGGGACTTGGGACAAGGGATGGAGGGACAGGACACAAGGAATGGCATCCCACTGCCAGAGGGCAGGGACAGATGGAGATTGGGCAGGAATTGCTCCCTGTGAAGTGCTGAGGCACTGGGCACAGGTTGCCCAGAGCAGCTGTGGCTGCCATCCCTGGGAGTGTCCCAGGCCAGGCTGGATGGGGCTTGGAGCAGCCTGGGCTGGTGGGAGGTGTCCCTACCCAGGGCAGGGTGGGATAGGATGAGCTTTCAGGTCCTCCCAACCAAAATCATTCTGGGATTCTATGATAAGATGAGTGCCATGAGAGGCTTGTGGTTCTCATTCCAAAAGCACAGGACTGACTGCACTGCCATGACTCTGGAGCTGTCCCACTTTCCTCCTGGCAGTCCCTGATTGGGCTCAGCAGTGCACAGCTCAGATCTGATGGTTATGCAACGACTGCAGGCAACTGTCAGCTCTCCCTGGTGCAGAGAACACCCTGAGACGGCTCAGCACAGCCAAGGCCTCTCCAAACTCACAGAGGCAAAATTCAGACAAACTAAATATTCAACTCTGAGGAGTTACATATGTTCCTCACTGCTCAGCTGCTCTGGCTGTGCATCCACAGAGCTTTCCAGCCCTTCAGGGATACCCTGGAAGTCAGTACTCCTGTCACAGTCTGTGCTGGGGGGGCCTCACCTCCAGCCCTGGGGCAGTTTGGGTGCCTCAGTGTAAGAGAGATCTAAAGCTGTTAGAGAGTGCTGAAATGAGGGACACAAGGCTGGGGAAGCGTCTGGAGGAATGGTTGAGGCACTTGGGTTGTTCAGCTGGAGCAGAGGAGCCTGAAGGCAGAGCTCAGCAGGGTCTGCAGTTCCTCCCGAGGGGCAGTGCAGGGACAGCTCTGATCTCTGTGCCCTGGGACAGGGACAGGATGAGGGAACAGCTGGAGCTGTGTCAGGGGAGGGTTAGGCTGGAGAGCAGGGAAAGGTTCTTTCTCCAGAGGTGTTAGGGCACTGGGACAGGGTCAGGTTGGATGTCAGGACAAGGTTCTTCCCCCAGAGGTGTTTGGGCACTGAACAGCTCCCCAGGGCAGTGGTCACAGCCCCAAGGCTGACAGAGCTCCAGGAGGGTTTGGCCAATGTTCTCAGGCTCAGGGTGCAGTGTTGAGGTGCCCTGGGCAGGAATTGGACTCTGATCCCTGTGGGTCCTTCCAGCTTAAGAGACTCCATGATTCTGTGATCATGGGACTATTAACTACCTAAAACCAAATGGGAAACAGGAGTATATAACCTTCTCCTGGTGGGAGGTGTCCCTGCCCATATAGGGGTTGGAACTGGATGATCTTTAACGTCTCTCCCAACCCAAAGCATTCTGGGATTAAGAATCCTGTGGATAAGCCAAACAGCATGATAGATGTCAAAACAAAACCCGATTTACAGAAAAATATCTCATTCTTCAAGCTCAAGAGCAACACAGAACAGTATTTCAGGGTGGAATGTGCTCACAACCTCAGATCTGGTGTTTTTAAAGGCCAAAACTTTCAAAACTGCAGATTACTCCATCCCAAGACACTGAATAGTTTGGGAGTGTGTAAGGATGGACAATGCCAAGAGATCACAAAGGTCAAGTTCTGTTTCCTGAAAGCACAGACAACCATGGAATAACAAGCATCTATCCAAGAACATCCACCACGTGATTCTCCACATTTTCTCCTCATAGTGAAGGAACAGACCAAAGAAATGAATAACATCATGAACTCCGAGGTTTCAAGGAAGGTCCAAGAGAGTTATGTCTCACATGGCAGTGGAAATCACAGGCCAGGTCCTGTGACTCTGCAGGGGGAAAGTTCCACCCTGAGCACTCTGCCACACACCACAGACCCACACAGCTAACTAACAGGCTTCCCTCTCCCTGGAACAATTAGCATACAACTTCCTTCACAAGGTTAATGAAACTCCATCCTGAACTTAATTAATAGGCTGAGGAATAATTACTGCTCTGAATTAACTCATCCCTCCAGTGTCAGATGTGTTGAACTAAAACATTCCCAAGTGACCTACAACAGTAACTGACAGTGCTGACTTCTTAATCTGTTTGAGGGTTTAGAGGATCACAATCTCCTGTTCAGAACTCACTCAGTGCTTTGCTCTGTTCTCCAGAGATCAGACAGGAAAACGTAGAGGGTATTTGAGAAAATAATGGGTTTTTTTCAAGGAAAGATCTATCCACTCTTTCAGGTTCTCCCCAGATAAAAACTGGTCTTTCCAACCACATCATGACACATCCTCTGGGAGCAAAACGGGACAAAACCACCTGGGGTGACACTGAGGGAACTGTCAGTGGAAGAGATCAACGAGCACCTGAGAGAGCTTACAATTCCACAAAGCCACAGCTGTGGCTGAGAACCTACCTCAGGCCCAAACCCCAACAGAACAACTGCCAGGAAAGGCAGGAGTGGTTTCAGGCCAGGTGGGATGGGGCTTGGAGCAGCCTGGGCTGGTGAGAGGTGTCCCTGCCCAGGGCAGGGTGGGATGAGATGAACTTTAAACTCCTGCCAACTCTCAACATTCTGTGACTCTGTGACCAGCCAAGAACTAATTTCAAGCAATATAAAATACTCAGTAAAGAGAAAAATCCCTGAATCAAACACAACTCACTGAGAAACCTTTACACACTGCGAGGAACATTCCTTCACTCACAGCAAAGACCTGCTCACATCCAGCCTGGCTTTGACAGAGTTTTAGACAGAGAAGTAGGAAAGGCAAATTCCAGGGTTAGACCAGGAACTAACTGGTTTAACTGGAAACTTCCATTTGACAGTTCATTACTGTACAACTGAAAAAGGAAATCATCCACAAGCCTGGACTGAAGTGTCTGTGCCGACTGAGGATGGCAGACACACCTTGAGGTGCAGCAAGCAACTCTTGGATGTGTCTGAGGAATAGCAATTCACAGAATGACAAATTCCTACAAGGATTCCTTAAGAGCCAGGAAGGACCCACACTGGGCCAAGCTTGTCTGGAGCATTGCTGCAGGTGAGGGAGACAAAATTCAGGCCTAAGAGTAAAACAGAGGATGTCTTCTCACCTGTAGCTGCTGCTGCAAGTGGGTGATTTCTGCAATTCTGAGCTCCCTGGACTTGTTGGTGCTTTCAATCTCTTGCCTTTGGCTCGACAGGCGACATCTGATGTCCTGCAGTTTTCCCTCCAGCTGGTTCCTTTTGTCATTCTTTAAAGGAAAAGAGAAATACCTCTATTTTTTGTGCTACCAAATGTCTTGTCATGCCACTCAGGCCCCAAAAGTACTAAAATCTCCTACTGAAATGACAGACAGACTACAGAGAACAGACACAGCCATGGCACAGCCACCCCACACTGCTCGTGTGCTTCACCTGCAGCACCATCACTTACTAGAGCCTCCAGTTCAAACTCCAGGGTCTTCTTCTTTGCCTTCAGCACAACTATGTCCTCCTGCTCCTTGTTCCTCTGGTTGAGCAGCTCCTGGCGCCGGTTGCGCTCCCACTCGAGCTGCCGCTGCCGCTCCAGCTCCCGTTTGGCAGCCTGAGGCAGGAGAACCACATCTGTAGTCACTGGGAATCACCCTCTGAGCACCCACAGAATACTGGGGGTAAATATGTGTCTCTAACCACTCAAACTGCTCAGAGGTTTCAGTGCTCAGTGGTGAAATGGAGCTTCACCAGGGCTGAACAGAGTATCCCTTCACTTCCATGAGTCCCAAGATCCAGATTGACACAGGATCACTGTGGCTGGAAAAGACCTCTGAGATCACCGAAGTCCAACCTGTGACCACTTGTCAGCTAGCCCAGAGCTCTGAGTGCCACATCCTGAGCAACTTGGACACCTCCAGGGGTGGTGACTCCACCACCTCCCTGGGAAGCACATCCCAGTGCCTGACAGCCCTTTCCATGGGGAAATTCCTCCTGATGGCAAACTTGACCCTCCCTTGGCACAGCCTGAGGTGTTTCCTCTGGTCCTGTCCCCTGTTCCCTGGGAGCAGAGCCTGAGCCCACCTGGCTGCACCTCCTGGCAGGAGCTGGAGAGAGCAATGAGTTCCCCCCTGAGCCTCCTGTTCCCCAGGCTGAGCCCACACAGCTCCCTCAGCCACTGCTCCTGTCACTGACTCTGCACACCCTTCCCCAGCTCCATCCCCTGCCCTGGACACCTCCAGCCCCTCCATGTCTCTCCTGCAGAGAGGGCCCAGAACTGAGGCCAGGACAACATCCAATCTCATTCCAAGCTCCAATATTGGACATCCTGCAGCTCTGCAAACAGCCAAATGCTACATATGGACACATCAGCATTTGGAAGGGAAAAAGTAAGAGCTTTTCGAGCTCTTAGGCATGGGAATTTGGGCACTGGAAGGAGCTGCCCACGGAGGTGGTGGAGTCCCTGGAGGTGTTCAGAGAATCTGGCACTGGAGGATATGGGTGAGTGGTTTAGGGGACACAGTGGTGGTGCTGGTGGATGGCTGGACACAGAGGGAGTCCAACTCTCTTCTGACCCTGATGATTCTATGATCCCAAAGCTATCCAGGATGTGTTTTCTCTAACAAATTAAAGGTCAGGCTGATGAGGACTAGATGTTCCTTGGGTCTTTCCAACCCAAAGCAGTCTGGGATTCTATGAATTAACTTATCCCTGGAACACCATGAATGCCACAAGTTTTTCTTCATACACACAAAATACGACTAATTAGTATCATCACCTTTTTAAGCAGTCAGGGTTTAGCAGCACTTTGTCCTAGACCCAAACCACAGAATGTTGAGAGGTTGAATGGACCCTAAGGGTCACTTAGTCCCAACCCTCCTGTGTCATCCACTAATTCACAAGCCACATACAGAGAGTGGCGACTCTCCCAGCCTCAAAACTATGTCCATGCTCCAAATGTTTCTCACAACAGGACAGGAACATGCTCAGGGCACACATCACACCTGGCTGGGTTCAACCCTTCAGCTGGACCCATCGCTTACCTCTCTCCTCTCGATCTCTTTCCTCCTTTCCTCCTCCCTCTGCCGCTCCAGCTCCCGCTGTTTTTCCAGCTGTTTCTCCAGCTCCAGCTGCCTCTTGCGCTCCTGCTCCTGCCTCTCCCGCTCCTTCCTCTCCTGCTCCGCTCGCTCCAGCTGGGCCAGTCGCTCCTGCTCCTTGCGCTGCTGCTCCAGCAGGGCCTGTCTGCGCTTCTCCAGCTCCAGGTTGCCACGCTCAAAGTTCTCCCGTTTCTTGTCCTCAAACGTCACTGGAAACATGAGGCAAAAGGAGAATTAAACTGTGTTAGTGACTTTCAAAAATCCACATGGGCTGAATCCAAGCAAAACAGCATTCCAACAGCACTAGGTGCACATCTCCAGTATGGATGATCTCTACAGGGAATTCTGCACTGGCTCTGACACTGTTGATGCCCTAAAACCCTTAGGAAACCAAGGTGTGAATTTCCATTCCCATCCCTCAGGCTTCACAAAGCCCAACAAGAGGGACCTCCTGTGGAGCACTTGGGCCAAGGTATCCTCCACCTCAGCCACAAGTGAAGGCAATGAGATGTTCTCCTTGCAGACCTAACAGCAAAGTGCAGGAGAGGAGGAGCATCAAGGGCTCTTCCCATCTCCACTGTCACCAACACAAAGGAACATCCCTCTGGGAACACCACACAGAGTATCTCCCTGGTCTCCTGGCTCACCTGGTAGCTTCTTTTCCAGTTGCTGCTGCTCCTCTTCCAGTGCTGGCTCTTCTGGCAACCTTTGGTCTACAGACACCGAGCTGGCAGTCGATACGCCGCTGCCAGAACGGACTCTTCTGCCAACAAACAGCAGTTTCAGGGGCTTGAAACAACCTGGGGCCGCCCAAACCGCTCGCCATTAGTGATGAAACCAAACCAAACGCAAGGATGTTGTGGCATTTGGTGCTGCCCAGAGGGTCTTCCTCAGGATAAGAGACCCCAAGAGCTCACCGGTGAGCTGACAAACCCTGGTCCAATGTCCACACGTGTCCAACCCTGTCCCCAAGCCCTCCCACTGGAGTCACGGAGACGCTGACTCAAATACAGCAGCACAGACAGGGGAAGAGCTCACTGGTCAGGCTGAGAACAAGATCCCTCATGGAATACACAAACCAGTGGGAATGTCCAGGAGGACACGGCAGGCAAACACTTCTTTCCACTGCTGCTCCTGTCTTCCCACCCACTTCTCCCCAAAACAGGTGGACTAGAGGAGCAGAAGTGATGAGTGACCTCAGTGTCCACAGCTCCTGTGGTTTGCCAGGAGAAACTCCCAGCAGGTTTGGAATTCCAACACGATTCCAGGAGCAGCAGCTTGAAGTGAAATTTGGGATGTGAAGCCCAAGGTGTTCCCAGAGTCTCCCCTGCCCTCCCGGGGGGTCACCTGAAGGAGGGTGGGATGAACTCCGGGGGCAGGGCGGGAGGCAGGGGCTGTCCGGCCATGGCCACGTCGATCAGGTGCATGGCCAGGATGAACTCCTCGGCCGTCAGCTTCCCGTCCTGGTCGATGTCCGACAGGTTCCTGCCAGGGACACGAGGCTGTGGTCAGCCAGGAATGCTCTGAGCTCTTTCGTCGGTGCTGGCTGCTGCATTTCCACCTCTTTTTTACTCTATTTTTTCCCTGCTTTTCCCACTTTTTTTCATTATTATTTCACTATTTCTCCATATTTTTTTCTTGTTTTTTACTGGTTTTTTCCCACTGTTTTCCACCTTTTTTCCCCACCATTTTTTCCACTACATTTTTAGTCATTCCACTAGGTTTTTTCCACTGTTTTTCCATCATTTTTTCCCACCATTTTTTCCACTACGTTTTTAGTCATTCCACCGGGTTTTTTCACTATTTTGTCACTATTTTCCATTGGTTTTCCACTATTTTTTCACTGGCCTTTCACTTTTCCCCCACTATTTTTCACTAATTATTTTCACTATTTTTCACCTTTTTTCCCCTCCCACTGCTTTTTCGCTGATTTTTTTCACTACTTTTTAGTATTTTTTCACTATTTTGCGCTATTTTTTCACTCGTTTTTTCCTACCTTTTTCCACTGGATTTTTCACCATTTTTTTCACCTTAATTTCACTATTTTTTTCACTTTATTTCACTGGTTTTTGAACTTGTTTTTCCAGTATTTTCTTCACTATTTTTCAACATTTTCCACTATTTTTTTCCTTTTTTTTTTCACCTTTTAAAAACCATTTTTTCACTGTTTCTTCCACTGTTTTTTTTTGCCCACTGTTTTCTCACACACCTTTGTTTCCTCCAAACACACTAAAAGCAAACCCTCAGTGCCTCCCTACGTACCCCATTCCTCAGGGGTGTCTGCCTTGCCCTCAGCCTTGTGACCATGGCTTGTGCTCCAAGAGCTCCAGGAGGAAGTTACTCACTGGAGTCCTCCTGAACTCCTCAGGAACAGCCAGGGTCCCAGAGCAGGGAGCAAAGCCTCAGGCTCAGGAGGGTTTGGCCAATGCTCTCAGGCTCAGGGAGCACTGTTGGGGTGTCCTGGACTGGGGTTCACTCTGGTCCTTGGGGGTCCTCCCAGCTCAGGATTTGTTCCTTCAGCTGCACTCTGACCATGTAGGAAAACCTCCCACGATACTGTGAAACCCAGGGAAGCAAAGGATGGATTCTTTTGGTGCCTGAAGGTACAGCACTTTGCTGATGGAAATTAAAAGTGGAAGACAATTAAGAGTCTCATTTGACCCATGACTGTGTCACTGAACTCCTCAGGCTGGAACATAAAAAGTCAAGAGAATGAAAGTTCAACACAGAGTCATGGAATATCCTGAGCTGGAAGGACCCACAGGGCTCATCAGTGCAACTCCTGCTCAGGACACTCCAACAATCACACTGAGCCTGAGAGCATTGGCCAAACCCTCCTGGAGCTCTGTCAGCCTTGAGGCTGTGACCACTGCCCTGGGGAGCTGTTCAGTGCCCAAACACCTCTGGAGGAAGAACCTTTCCCTGCTCTCCAACCTAACCCTCCCCTGACACAGCTCCAGCTGTTCCCTCAGGCCTGGGAGCACACTAGAGTAGTCACACAACCTACCTAAAGGCTGGCAACAAGCAGAGCAGTGTTTGGTTTACCATCTGCTGGATGATTGGATTGATTTCTCTTTGTCCCTTTGTTAGGAAACAGAAGCAAAGAGTGTTTTAAGATTGGCTTTGCAGGGAGCACAAGAGCAGCTGAAGCAGCAGCTCAGAGTGACCTCAGCACCTCACCCTGCCAGGGGGGTGAGCTGCCTCAGCAAAGACTCATTAAGCCTAGAAGTTAGTTAGAAACAACTTCCCACAAGATAATAAGAACACCATAGAGTTCAGCAAACAACAAGCTGGAAGGAAGAGAAGCTGAGGTGAATCCTTTTAAACTCCCATACTGTAGGTGTTTCCAATTCCAGCCCCTGGGAAATAAGTCCTTCATTTCCCAAACCCCTTTGAAACTCAAGGGAAAGGCAGAGAACCCCTCAAAAAAAGTGTGGTTTGGGTCAAGCTTCCTGTTGTGCTACCTGTGCAAAGGCACAGGTTTCACTGTGCCGTGCCATGGGATGTGGAATCCACAGGATTTGCTCTGCCTAAAGCCCCTCACTGAACCCAAACTTGCTAATCACCTCTGGGCATGGCTCAAGGGAGGTGAAGTGACATATTTGTGAAGTACTTCTCTGAAGTAATATTCACAAGGGCAAAGAAGTGAAGGTTTAGGTTCATGAAGTTATACATGGAAAAGAGCGACAGGTGATTTATCAGTGCAACAAGGCTGAACATGGACAAAACCTCCCCAGAATCCAGCCCAGACTTTTAGGAACAGTTTCTAGGTGCTGGAAATGAAGACATCTGTCTTTACCAGATTGTAGCCAGCTGGGCCTGGGGTAAACTTGACTGCATGAGAATTGTCCTTGCTTGGGGACCTGGAAGTGAAACAAGAGTTAACAAGCAAATAAGCAAGTCTGAAGAGATGTGATCAGCATCAACAACAATCAAATAACACACAACTCTTCCCTTCTGCACAGTATTTATGGAATTATAGACTGGCTGGGTTGGAAGGACCTTAAAGATCATCCAGTTCCACCCATCCATGGGCAGGGACACCTTCCCCCAGCCCAGGCTGCCCTGAGCCCCATCCAGCCTGGCCTGGAGCACTCCCAGGGCAATCAGATCCTTGAGATTAACACCAAAAGGCTCTGAAACACAAAGAGACAGACCAGAGCTGGTGAGCTGAGCCAGGAAGCAGCCCAGGCCCTCCCCACAGCAGGAAGGTGCTCAGCAGTGCATGAGATGAGCACTGGGAATGACCGTGCAAGTTGCTGCAGGAACCACTGGGTCCTTTTCCAGAGCCATTCCCAGTGCCAACTTACTTGGCATCAACAGAGGAAATAAAATAAGGGAAATAAAATAGAGGAAATAAATAAAACAAAGGAAAGTTGCTGATAAAATGATCCCAGTTGTGGTGACTATTTGCTCCTAAACATGAACAAGAAGCACTTGGGAGAGCCAAACACAACAACGTTGACAAGTCTCTCACTATCTGAACAACAACCTCAGTGCAATTAAAATTGGCCTTTTACAGCTCTGGAAAACAAGAGAAAAAACTGTTTTGGTACCTGTTAAGTGTCCACTCATGGATTTGTCGTGGCTGTTGAACAACTGTCGGTACTTTAGCCGTGAGGACTGAGGCACAGCCCACTCTGCCACGGGAGGGACACTGCAAGGACACAGCACAGGGAGAGCATGGCACACTGAACCGCCTGGAGCCAACGGGTGCAATCGTGGGACCATGGAATGCTTTGGGCTGGAAGGACCTTAGAGGTCATCCAGTTCCATCTAGCCATGGGCACGGACACCTCCCACCAGCCCAGGCTACTCCAAGCCCCATCCAACCTGGCCTGGAGCACTCCCAGGGATGGAGCAGCCACAGCTGCGTCACCTCACAAGAAGTGCTGCACAGTTAATTCTATGCCTGAAATGGTTCTTTAACCCAATATATGGAAGGAATTCCTCCCTGTGAGGTGCTGAGGCACTGGCACAGGTTGCCCAGAGGCAGGGCAGGGTGGGATGGGATGAGCTTTGAGGTCCTTCCAATCCAAAGCAGTGTGTGATTTCCTCAGCTGAACTAACAGTGTTACTGGCAGTGACTCTGCCCCAGACTCTCCCCGAGGCTCAGCAGTTCAGGGATTGCAGGAGTGGATGGTTCCCACCCTGTAACACCCACTGGATCCTCACTGGCTGCTGAGCTCCAGTGGCACTGGGACAGCAATGACCAGAAAAGATGGAGCCGCCCCAGTTCAGGTTCGCTGTTTTTCAGTGAGTTCCGCGGCCTAAGCAGAGTTGGAATTAAGACTTGGATGAAAACTGACCCCTCTGTAATTAGCTCTAACTCAGCTCTCACTGTACCAGACCTGAGGCTCATTAGTGAGGTGAAACAGAGCTAAGGCACGAGGAGCAACTGGATTTCTCCTTCCTCTTCCTCCCTGTGCCAGGTGGGTTGGGATCCCTCCATGCAATGTCCATCCCATGACTTGTGTTTGTTCAGAGAACACTTCTTAGGCTCCTGCAATTTCCTACCCCTTGGTCAGTGCCTGAGGAGTTCACACGGAACCCTTGTCAGGCTCAGTTTGCCACTGGGAAGTGCTGAATAACTGTCTGACGGCCTGCAGGATTAACTCTTTCTATTCCTGTTTACTCTTTTCATTAAAGCAAATCCCTTTCTTTAAGTGACCTGTTTTCAGTGAGAATCGTCAGTTGTCATAGGCAAAGTTATCCCTTTTCTCCTGGAAATGCTGAGGAGTCAAATATTTTGCCTTTAAACATGACCCTGGAGCTGCTAATCTTGTATAATATACATCTTGTGCTGGTTTCAGAGCCCCAGGAGAGTCAACACAGCACTACCTGGTGCAGGAGATGTTTACAGGAGCAAATCCTGCTGGAAAAATGAAGTTTCAAGAGTTTGAAACTGGTGCTAGCACTGTTGATAGTTAATTACCTCAGCCAGGACACACCACTCCTGGAGCATTCCCTGCCAAACCACAGCAGCCCACGACAGTAGTACCTCAGAACTGATTTCTGCAGCAAATCTGAGCTCAGAAAACAACTCCATGGAAGGGAAGGAGCCTTTGCAGCCCTGGGGAGAAGAGCCACAGCTGTGCCCCAGCTCGACTCACCTGGCCACATCAAAGGACTGTGCCTTTTGCAGCTTGGCATTGAGCTGTGCCCCTGGCCCAGAGCGACTGAAGGAAGAACTCTTTGGCAATGTGGCTGTGGAGAGGAGAATCCATGGAATTATTAGCATTAGCACTGCAAACCGCAGAACTTCCATGACACTCATTCAGTTCCCAACACCAAACACAAACACTCTGGTCCTGACAGGGTAAGAGTGTCCAACAGAACTGGGGGAAACACACAGGCACTTCCCTCGTGCCTTTTTACTGTCAGATTTGTGCAAACCTAGTTGATGACGAGTTAGATTGTGCTAAATGTTAGACATCAGATGTGGTTCAGGAGCATTTCTGTGGAGCTATGTCAGGGGAGGGTTGGGCTGGAAAGCAGGGAAAGATTCTTTCCCCAGAGGTGTTTGGGCACTGGGACAGGGTCAGGTTGGATGTCAGGACAAGGCTCTTCCCCCAGAGGTGTTTGGGCACTGGGACAGGGACAGGTTGGATGTCAGGACAAGGTTCTTCCCCCAGAGGTGTTTGGGCACTGAACAGCTCCCCAGGGCAGTGGTCACAGCCTCAAGGCTGACAGAGCTCCAGGAGGGTTTGGCCAATGCTCTCAGGCTCAGGGTGCAGTGTTGGGGTGTCCTGGGCAGGGGATAGACTCTGATCCCTGTGGGTCCTTCCAGCTCAGGAGATTCCATGATTCTGTGATTTAAAGTAAACCCAACAAACAGCACTCCTCCAGTAGTTCCAAAGAGACAGGAGAGCCCTCACTTCCAGGCAACAGTTCAATGGCAAATTAACTTAACAAACTGCTGCTTAATTCAGCTCAACATGACTGACTCCTGCAGCAGGGAATGTCCATGTTCCTCCTTCCCTTCCCAAGTGTGCCAATGGGGCCAAAGCCAAGCACAGTCCTTACTCAAAGCCATTGCCTGGAATGGTAATTCCATGTCTTCTGCTCTCTGCCCCCAAAGCAAAATGGCAAACCGAGTTGTTAATAGCAAGAAGAAGAGAGAGTGAGTGTGTGGCGTACCGGGGTGAGCGAAAGCAGGCAGAGGCTGGATGACAGCAGGAGCTCCGTTAGCCAGGGGAGGCACTGCCGCTGCAGGAACAGAGGACACCAGTGGTGGAGACATTCCTACCACTGGAATGGATGCCATTGGCACTGGGGCCACAGCTGGGAGCGATGGCATGCTGGCAATGCCCCCAAGACCTACAGGGAGGAAGAGGAGAGATTTCGGTCTGATTTACACGTGCCTAACACGAGACAACCACTGCAGCCAGCAGGAAATGCAGGACCCAGGAGCAGATCGCCATGGAAGCTCACACATCCCGCTGGGAAGGAGCCTCCAGCACGCAGGGAGCAGCACCCCACGGGATGAGGCAGGTAAGGGGCAGCACTGCCCGCAGTGCTGACCCACACCGGGACAGGCAGGAGCTGAGTGCCCTGAGCTGACTGCAGAACTCCGTGGGGTGCAGTGGGTGAGGGAGCAGAGGCTGCTGAGCCCCAGCTGTGCAGCACGGGCTGCAGGATTGGTGCCCATGGCTGCTGTCAGCAGGGACAGGGCAAAGCTCATGGGGAGAGCACAGCAAGGAGTGTCAGGGCTGCAAGCACCGAGCAGGGCTGACAGGGCCAGGGGCTGAGCAAACAGCTGGGACAACTCTGCACTGAAGGAGAATGAGAGAATCACAGATTTTTTGGGGGTTTAACTTTGTTTTGCCTTTTCTCACTTAAAACCTCTATTTGCTCTGTTTGTATTTCACTGTGTTCTTACAAACAATTTCTGGCTGCAAAACTAGTGGGAGCAGCAGTGAATTGAATGCCACAGCCGCATGAGGTGCACCAAAGGCACTGTCCTCCTTCCTTAAGGACACTCAGATGGGAGACTGGACAAGAATTGCTCCCTGGGAGGTGCTGAGGCACTGGCACAGGTTGCCCAGAGCAGCTGTGGCTGCTCCATCCCTGGGAGTGTTCCAGGCCAGGCTGGATGGGGCTTGGAGCAGCCTGGGCTGGTGGGAGGTGTCCCTGCCCAGGGCAGGGTGGGATGGGATGAGCTTTAAGGTCCTTCCATCCCAATCCTTCTGTGATTCCCTGATTCTCAGCACCAAACAACTTGAGTCACAGCAACACCTAGACTAGAAAGGTCCACAACCTCTCACTGCAGGACACAGCAGAACACCAATGTGTCAAACAGGAGCTTCAGCTTCATTTAGTCATCTTCCTCTCCCCATCCCATGTTCCCTGCTCTTTTCCTTGAGTAATTGGTGACTTTGGAGGGACCTAATCCCCAGAACTGAGCCAGGAGCTGTTCAGCTCAGGGCAGAGCAGCACTGTCCATCAAAGAAAGGCACAGGAGTGCAGGAACTTGTCAAAACTCAAGACAGACAGAGCTAACCTTGCCAGAGGCTGAGATCCCATAATGCCAACAGCTTGAATCAGAACTCCATCCCTCTGGAATGCACTGGCCCTGCCACCTGAGCCATGTTTTGTTGGAGCAGTGTAAGACCTGAAGCCAACAGGACTCAGCTCATGTTATACATTTCTAGGTGCTGAAAGCCCAGTGTGATATGTTTTGGTGCATGTGACACATGCGGCAGCACTTGGGTTTGAGTCCATGAACTCTTAATACTACTTCAACCCAAAATTTCCTTCTAGAAGCTGGAAAATGACACTCAAACCCAATGAAGCTGCTAAGAAGGAGGAGAAGGCAGAGCTTACCAAACCCTGGGGCAGCAGGGAGGGCAATGGGTGGCTGCTTCATCACAGGAGGCAGAGCTGAAGGAAGTTGGTAGCCCTGGAGCTTCAGTTTGATGAGTTTCATAGCTATGGAGAACTCCAGTGGATCCATCCTCCCATCATTGTTCATGTCAGCTAGAGCCCTGCAAAACACCAGTCAGGAGTCTGCAATTAGGAACTTCAGGAAGTGACCTAGGAGCAGGCACAGACAGGGATGGACAGTCCGAGCTGATGGGGCTGGGGAAGGGGCTGGAGCACCAGGAGAGGTTTTTAATCCAATCTCTGACCTTCTGTGAGCTCATCCACATCAGCTTCACTAGCTAAAGGACCAGCATGAACTGACTGAAAGGATTGTGGACACACCCAGAGCTCAGCAACAGCTATACAGCAACACCAACAAAAATCAGCTTTTGTCTAACTGAACAGTGCAAACACAGGGCAAATTCTCATTTCCCATGCCAGAAGTTGGTCTCAGACTGTTAGATCTGACAGGACAAATGTCCCTCATCACCGCTCTGCTGCCAAGGAAGTTTGGAAGGCTGTGGTGCCCCCAAATCTGCCTGGGCTGAGGCCTGGCAGGAACCAGAGCAGTCACTGCATTGCTCCCTGGCTAAGTATTCCCCACGTTACTCAGTCCAGGGTGTGTTTGTACCCAGTGACCAGAGCTGCAGTGACCAGCACTGTGCTGGGACCAGCTGCTGACAATCCTTCCCTCATAGACAGTTTCCTTCTCCTTTCTCTTGTCTTCACTGCAAAATGCAAACCCAACTTGATTCTTTGTGCATCTATGAGGTGCAGAAACTGAGCATGAGCAGCTTTTCCATCCAATGTGCTTATAATTAGCCTATAAACCATGAGAGCAGCAGTGGTAAAACCAGGAAATCTGGATTTACTTAGCTTTCTGTTCCCGTATTGGATTACACAACCCATATTGCAGTGTAGAACTCAGCCAGAAATAGAGATCTGGGGAGAAATCAGGTCCTGAGCATCAGACACATAGATGCATGTGTAAAGAGCTACAACTCACAGAATCACACCAATTCTGGGACATCAATTTCAGCAGGTTGGGAAGGGAGTGTGCCAGAAAGAGGGAAATCACCGAAGGGGTTTGGTCTGTCCTGAAGGAGTAACTCCCTCCACATGCATGAGAGCAGATGGTACTGATTGTCTAGCTCTCCTTTCCCCAAGGGGCAGACAGCCCCCAGAGACCTCCCTAGGCCACCTCTCAGGGGCCTGAGCACAGGGGCACAGTGGTGCCTGCTTAAGCCCAGTGACCTCCCAAGCCATTGCAGGCCCAGTTCAAAGCCTGCTTAGAGGCTTCTTAAGAGCTCACCAGCTCAGAGCACTGCACAGCCTGGGAAGGGCAGAGCAGCACAGAAGCTGTTGGGACAGACCATAATAATTCCACTCATTTGCTCCACTGAGGTCTCAGAGACTTACTGTTAACTAAAGGAAGGAGGAGCAGAAGGGAGAGAGGAATTCTCAGTGCTAGAAACCACAGAGTGACTAGGCTTAAGGAGCAGGAGATCTGGAGAAGCTTCTACTACCAGCAGAACTAGTCAGATATTCCCTGTGTCCAAGGGACCTGTGACCACCCAGTGGTCAGGGACCCTCTCAGGAACACAGGCCAAGCTCCGGTCGTGCACTCAGGCACAGCAAGCAAATGTCTTCAGAACAAGGAGATTAATTAGCAGTAGGAAACCTAGAGATACTTCCATGCAGATTTCCCATCCCTGGAAGTGCTCCAGGTTGAATAGGGCTTGGAGCAGACTGGGCTGGTGGGAAGTGTCCCTGCCAGGGCAGGGGTGGCACTGGGTGAGCTTTAATGTCCCTCCCAACCCCTTCAGCCAGGGACTGAAAAACTCAGCTGAAGCATCCTGCAGAGTTTTGCCTTTTGGAAAGCACATGAAACTAGAGCTCTGATATCACAGAATCACCAAGGTTGGCAGAGACCTCCAAGCTCATCCAGTCCCACCAGCATCACCCCCAAACCATGTCCCCAGGGACCACATCCAAACACCTCTGGGACACTCCCAGAGAGAGTGACTCCACCACCTCCCTAGGCAGCTCATTCCAAGGCCTGAACACTCCGGTAGGGAAAAAGTGTTTCTAGTATCTAATCTGAACTTCCTCTGGTGCAACTTGAGACCATTTCCTCTGGTCCTGTCCCTTGTTCCCTGGGAGCAGAGCCTGAGCCCACCTCACTGCACCTCCTGGCAGGAGCTGGAGAGAGCAGTGAGTTCCCCCCTGAGCCTCGGGCTGAGCCCACCCAGCTCCCTCAGCCACTGCTCTCAGGACTGACTCTGCACACCCTTCCCCAGCTCTGTCCCCTGCCCTGGACACCTCCAGCCCCTCCATGTCTCTCCTGCAGAGAGGGCCCAGAACTGGTTCCAGCACTACTGGGGCCTCTCCAGTGCCAGCATAGAGGGACAATCCCTGCCCTGAGCCTGTGGCCACACCATGGCTGAGCCAGGCCAGGAGCCACTGACCTTCTGGCACACCTGGGCACACTGTGGCTCATGTCCAGCTGCTGTCACAGCACTGCTAGGGCCTTTTCCCTCTCTCCAGCCCTACTGCCCCAGCCTGGGGTGTTCCACGGGCTTAGTGTGACCCAAGGGCAGGACCAGCACTTGGCCTTGCTGACCCTCACACCGCTGGCCTCAGCCCCTGGATCCAAAGGATCAGCCTGTCCAGATCCCTCTGCAGCAGATCCACATCCCACCCAGCTTAGTGTCACCCATGAAGTGACTGAGGTACCCCCAGTCCCCTCACCCAGACCATCAGTAAAGCTATTGGACAGGCCCCAGCTCTGAGGACACCCCTAGTGACCAGTCCCACCTGGATTTGGTTCCATTCACCAGCAAACCACAACCACTGTCCCAGTCTGTCCCAGTAAGAATTACTAGTGTGGCTGCCTTGCCCCATGCCATGCCCATACTCACCAGATCTGTGCCAACACAGGCTGAGGCAACCCAGATTGAAAAAAAAAGTTCCTAGCTTGATCACCTGTAAAATAAATAGGACATGGGTTGAACAGCTGCTATAAATACCTGTCAGGGGGAATCAGGAGTCAAAAATATCCACCACAGGAGCAACAGGAAAACCATAAATAGTTAATGCTGCACTTACATAACAGAGTATGAGACTGAACCTCAGTTTGGCACTTGCAAACCTATCAGGTGTTCCCAACAAGCAAACACTGCAACAATCAGCTCCACCTGAGCATGAACATCCAGGGATCTCCAAGCCACTTTTCAACTGGCAATTAAAAGCAAGGAGAGCAAAACACTTCCAAAAGGATTGGGCATTGGGAAGTGCTGTGGGCTGGAGAGCTGTAAATTAGAAACAGCACTAATTATCAAAGGGGGCCAATAGAAGCAGTTGGATTTTGTACCATGTGTCATGGAATAGCAACAGAAACCACTGTGTTGGAGACTCAGAGGCCCTCCCTGGGCTGGGGAGGAGGTCTCTTCCCAGAAGAGAAAACCTGAGCAAATGGGACATGAAATGAGAAGGATCTGTTCCAGTCTTTTCACCCTTATGCCCATATGTCTCCCAAGCAACTCTGCACATATTTCAGGTCACTAGATAAGACTGAATGAACTGAAGTTAGGAGGGACAACTATTTCCTCACCAGTGATAAATCCAGCTGTTGGTTTCAGACTGTGGAACTGCTGATCATGTTTAGCTCTCTCCTCCACAGTAATAGCCCAGATATCCAGGTTGCCTAGGCCAAAGAAAAGGGAGAAATGGCATTAAGAAACATTATTTTAAAGCACCTTTTTATTTCTGAGTGCAAACACATCCCTCTAGGCCTCTGGGGGTGATGTGCTGAAATCCACATTCCCTAAGGCACCTCAAGGCAGCAGTCCATCTGTCCATCTGTCCCTGCCCAGAGCACAGCCCTGAACACACAGAGCCTTGAAGTGGAACCAGACTAGTTACTGAGGCCTAGCAGTGAGATTTGTCATTGTCACCTTTCTGCAGGTCAGTTGCAAAACTGAACTTGGAAATGTATTCCCAGTGTCTGAAGGGGCTACAGGGAAGTAGGAGAGGGACCCTGCACCAGGAAATGGAGAGCCTGGACAAGGGGAATGGGTTTAGGCTGAAAGAAAGGAAATTTAGGTCAAATATTGGGCAGGAATTGCTCCCTGGGAGGTGCTGAGGCACTGGCACAGGTTGCCCAGAGCAGCTGTGGCTGCTCCATCCCTGGGAGTGTTCCAGGCCAGGCTGGATGGGGCTTGGAGCAGCCTGGGCTGGTGAGGGGTGTCCCTGCCCAGGGCAGGGGTGGGGTGAGATGATCTTCAAGCTCCTTCCAACAAAACCAGTCTGTGATCCCATGATTCCATGTGAATAGCAAAAGTTAATGTTCCCATTGCACTGCCAGGGCTCATCCTGGACTTTCCATTGCAATTCCATGTTCCAAGTTCACCTGCTATAAATGTAGAGCTAAAAATTGTGGCACCTTTATTCAAGCAGGTTAATGGTTGGACTTGATGATCTTAGAGGTTTCCTCTGACTGTGATGATTCTAATCTAAACATTGGTTATGGGACAACAGGGAAAATCACCTGGAAGTAACAGCACTGAAAGGGATCTGCTGGGCTTTCCAGCCATCAGCAAGCCCAGGAATCCCCACAGAGAAATCACACCCAGCTGTGGGGCACACATGGAGCAGAAGGAGGTGGTGCCTGGTGGCAGTGCCTAGAGGTGCCCTGCAGTGACAGACTGAGGGAGCAGTGCCTGGAACAGCATCTGCCCAGCTCTGCCCTTTGCCTCTGCTGGGAAGTGTCTGCACTGACACTACCAGACACTCTCCAGAAGCACGTCCATGCGCAGAGTGTTTGGATAGCATTGGATTTATGGAGAGTTTTCACACAGGAATGGTTCTGATCACACTGGAAACCACTTACCCCCAAAAGGTGTTGGAAACTGAGCCATGATTCTGTCACTTTTAGCTTGCTAATAGATGCCTGGAAAAGAAAACAAACACAGGTATTAAAACAGTTGCAGCACCTTCAATTTTCCATCTATTTTCTGTGTCACCTCATGATTAATTACTACAGCAAAAGGGAAAGGCAGTGAAGCAGCAGATTACATCAATATCCCACAAGAACTGCGGAGAGGGGAAATGGATGTCTCATTTTGTACCTCCCTGTGCATCCATGAGGGAATTTCCTACTGGCAAATAGCTGCACTCCAGTTCTGGTTCAAGAATGGCCTCAAAAATGAGCTTAGTTTTTGAAGAATCAGTGATGGAGTGAAGGACAGAGATCAGTCAGTGACACTGCTCAAGGCTCCATGACTTTTCCAGGTGCCCAGGAGGAAAACTGGTCCATATCCAACATCCCCAGTGACCTGGTAGTTGTTTCTGACCAAAAATGCACTGATTTGCTTAGAGTTCCTTGAAACAAAACACGTGAAAGGAATTAAACTCCATTTCCTGCTCTACCCCCAAGCTCAGGAGCACCAAGGGGGAAGGTGGAAGGGAAAACACGTCCCCGGGTAGGAGATGCTGCAGGAGAGCACTGCTGGCTCTGCAAACAAAGCAGAGCACACAGGCTTGGAGCCGAGTCTGAGAGGAAGAAAGGAAAGCCATTCCTCTGGCAGCAGACAAAGGCTGCCATGGGCTGCCTGAGCCCAGGGACAATGGGCAGCACCGGAGCCACACAACAATGAGCAACAGCCTCTTGGCCCCACCAGATTCCACCCGTGCTTTCCAGGCAACAGGAGAAAGGCAAAAGGCAACGCAATCAGGAGGGGAATAATTTAGCCTGCTTGAAGAGCAGCAGAAATTTATCAATATCCCTGAAAAGGGCATTGACTTGCACCAACAATTTCCTTTTGTCCCAAGTGCTGTTTGCTCCCATCCCCCTCGCACTCTTCCCACATTCTCCTCTGGCTCCAGCCTGGACCCTGCTCTCTGTCCCTCCCCACAAGGCTCTGGCCCTTTGGCAGTTGGGATTTAGGGAATGATGGGCACAATGCTGACTTCTCCCCCCTGGATCTGGCAGAGGACACGACTCCAACACCTCCTCCCCAGGGCCAGGGCCCATGGTGACACTGCTCCACGCACAGGAGGTGTCACCTCCAGGGGCCCAAATCCCAGCACAGCGATCAGAGGGATCATCCTGGCAGGAACTGGAGAGAGCAATGAGTTCCCCCTGAGCCTCCTGTTCCCCAGGCTGAGCCCACACAGCTCCCTCAGCCACTGCTCCCATCACTGACTCTGCACACCCTTCCCCAGCTCCATCCCCTGCCCTGGACACCTCCAGCACCTCCATGTCTCTCCTGCACAGAGGGCCCAGGACTGACGTTTCAATTTCCAACCTTAATTCTAACTAACTGCTGATATTTGCATTTGTAGGAACTGAAATCTCTCAGCAGCTTTTTGCACTCTTAACAAATTCGGTTGACACTGACCAAGGAGCTGAGAAATTACTCCTGCCGGAAGCAGGAGAGACCAGAAGGGGAACCCCAACTGCACTGCCAGGCCATGTACACAGCACTTCCCTGGAAAGCCACCCCAAAACTCCTGCCATGGGCAAAATGATGCCAGCAATGGCCTGTGACACAACAGTCCACATGGTTTGTTTTCCACGAGAATCAGGAGATGCAATGGATGCTTTACCCTGCTGTTAGAGAGCACAGTGAAGAACTCTGAGCTATTCATCTCTGCTCATCAAAGAAAAGCTGAAACTGTTCCCACACTGAGATGTGCCAAACCAGTCCCAGAATCATGGAGTCAATCAGGTTGGAAAAGGCCTCCAAGTCCAACCCATGACCCAACACCACTTCTCAGCTAGCCCAGAGCTCTGAGTGCCATGTCCTGAGTTCCTGGGATACCTCCAGGGACCTTAAAGCTCATCCAGCTCCACCCCTGCCACAGGCAGGGGCACCTTCCCCGGGCAGGGACCCCTTCCACTAG
>NW_008679926.1:15484-16141 GCF_000695815.1 Acanthisitta chloris | reverse complement strand
CCTTAAAGCTCACCCAGCCCCCCCCCTGCCACAGGCAGGGGCACCTTCCACGGGCAGGGACACCTTCCACTAGAGGAAACCCTCCCACAGACCCCTCATCCATGGTTTCCCATGGAGTTCAGAGCACTAGGATGAGGAAATGTCACTCTGGCACAGTGTGGAGCAAACCTCAGGATGGAGATATTCCAACAGGAGTCACTTGTACTATGTACAATTAGACCTTCCACCACCCACACAATCATTTCTATATCCGCAGAGAGTGTTGAAACAGAAGTTTGAGAAACGTTTGCTTGGCCCCAGCTCTGAGGGAGGGAGACAAGGCCATGCCCAGGGAGCTGTCAGTGCTCCCTCGTCCATCTCATACTGCTGTGGCTACACCCACGATTTGATTTGCTCATCCCCACATCAAATTATTTCTTCTCATATATCAATATTCCATACACAAGTAGCAATATCTATATTCTGCATAGATATTCAAGGAGCACTGTTTGAACATTCTGCTCCTCCTCAAAGTCTAACCCTAGAAGTTACTCATCTAAAGGTAAAGCTGAACCATACACAACACTAACTCTATATGTATGTAAGTCCAGACCATGTCAAAATTTAGAAGAGTTTTGCCCTTGAAAAAAGGACCAGGTTGAAAATAGCTCAACAAAC
>NW_008679926.1:12177-15470 GCF_000695815.1 Acanthisitta chloris | reverse complement strand
AGGGAAGGCCCTCCCACAGTGTTTTACACGTGGAGTTTAAACCACAGCTCATAGCTTTGCTGAAGACATGCTCATGACACTCAGAGCTGCCCCAGAGCCACAGGAGGCACCACTGAAGAGCAGCTGAGCTATTTCAGTGTCCTTACACAGACAAGCTGCACACAGAAAACCTCATATTCTTGTCTACCTTGAAATGCAACTCAGCATTTCTATCCCTAAACAATCCCTCATGGGATCATCTGGGGATACAGACCAAGAGGTCAATCCTGAGGCCACTTATCAGTTAGCTTCCTACTCCTCCTCCAGCAAGGAAAGGACCAAACCCAAGCAAGATAACACTCCAACATCCATCAGAATTCCAAATGACACCAAGTCCCCCAAGCAGGATGTCATGTGAGAGTATCCCTGGCTCACAGCAGGGCTTGGAGTTTGCAGTGTTCCACAGAAAATCCTTTAGACTAGGGTCAGTCAAAGCACTTGGAGAGTTTGAGCAAAGGCATTTAGGTGATTTTAGATCCATACTGGGAAGCAAAAGCAGTTTGAGACACTCAGGAAGTTTGAACCCTGCTCTTTGGAGCTCAGGTGGTTAACACTCACCAGTTTGTTAACCTTTCCAGACTTCCTGCTCTTTACAGGAGCAATTTCAAACTGCAAAAACCTTCACAAATGCCAAGTTCTACCATTAATTGCATTTTTTGCCAAGCAGCCAAATGAGATTAACAATTAACTCACCACTGCAGAGGCTTTTCAACACCTGTTGCAAGAATCAAACTGCTGCCTGGTCACTCCTGTGTCATGGAATCACAAAGGTCTGGGTTGGGAGGGACCTTACAGATCACTACCTGCCAGGAGGTGCAGCCAGGTGGGGTCAGGCTCTGCTCCCAGGGAACAAAGGACAGGACCAGAGGAAACACCTCAAGCTGTGCCAGGGGAAGGTTCAGGTTGGCCATCAGGAGGAATTTCCCTGTGGAAAGGGCTGTCAGGCACTGGGATGTGCTGCCCAGGGAGGTGGTGGAGTCACCACCCCTGGAGGTGTCCAAGGAGCTCAGGACGTGACACTAAGAGCTCTGGGCTAGCTGAGAAGGTGGTGATGGGTCCCAGGTTGGACTTGGTGGGCTTTTCCCACCCAAATGATTCTGTAAGCTATGAAAAACCACATCCTTGTCTCAACTTTAGAGCTGATACATGAAAATGGGGGCAAACAAAAATACTCAGATCTGCTTGAGTTCTCTCACTTCACTTCCTCCATCTCTGCCCCAAAGTATCAGCTATGCTGAGGAAGGGGAGGAAGGAAGAAGAAGCCCCGAGTCAGCTTAAGTGTTCTGTGGAGAGAGTTCAGGATCTGCACATCCATCCCCTCTCCCCTCCTCCAAGGGCAGAGCAGAAGATTAAAGGCCTGGTGGGGCAGAAGGAGGATGCAGAGGGTGACACCAGGGCAGTGCAGAGGGCTCTGTCCTCTGAAGGACTGCAGAGTGGGTCAGCCTGTCCCCCAGCCCTGCCAGGGAGCAGTACTTACACAAAGGCACTGGTTGGCGGCTGCAGATTTGGGAAGCAGATTTTCAACACAGGGATTTAATAGGAGGAATTATTCAGCATCTAGCAAGGCTGATCAGCACCTCAGTAGCTGTTCAGACCACGTCACCACGGACTGGAGCAGCTCCTGTCTCCCACCCAGGGACACTGCACTCTCAGTTTCTGCTTGTGCAGGACATCAGGGGCACTTCATCTGCAGGAACTGACTGAAATCCTCATATTTACACAAGTGTTCCTGGTATTCACCTTCCTGGTCACACCTAACCCCGCTGCTCTGACACAGGGGGCCAAGACGGCCAACGTCCTGTCACTTACTGCCTCCTGTCACTTACTGCCGGGAGAAGAGACCAACCCACACCTCACTGCACCTCCTGGCAGGAGATGGAGAGAGCAATGAGTTCCCCCTGAGCCTCCTGTTCCCCAGGCTGAGCCCACACAGCTCCCTCAGCCACTGCTCCCATCACTGATTCTGCACACCCTTCCCCAGCTCCGTTCCCTGCCCTGGACACCTCCAGCCCCTCCATGTCTCTCCTGCAGAGAGGGCCTAGAACTGGTTCCAGCACTCCTGGGGCCTCTCCAGTGCCAGCATAGAGGGACAATCCCTGCCCTGAGCCTGTGGCCACACCATGGCTGAGCCAGGCCAGGAGCCACTGACCTTCTGGCACACCTGGGTGCACTGTGGCTCATGCCCAGCTGTTGTCAGACCATCCTTCTCTCCAAATGAGACATACAGATCCATAGAGAGAGACATATCTTTGTGTGTAGAGATATGCAGTAAGATTTTAAAGACCATCTGACTCCACAACAGTTGGAATGCTATTTAATGGGGATATTTTAGGGAATTCAGTTCTCCTATGCAAAGGGTACTTTTTAGTGGCAACACCTTTAATCTTGCTCAAATGTAAATTTGCTTGGAGACAGGGGAACCTCTTTATTGGAAGAAGAGGAAGATACCTCACCTGGCTAAGAGGATCACACCTGTAGGTCAGGACAGGACACCTCAACACTGCACCCTGGGCCTGAGAGCATTGGCTAAACCCTCCTGGAGCTCTGTCAGCCTTGGGGCTGTGACCACTGCTCTGGGGAGCTGTTCAGAGCCCAAACACCTCTGGGGGAAGAACCTTGTCCTGACATCCAACCTGACCCTGTCCCAGTGCCCAAACACCTCTGGGGGAAGAACCTTTCTCCACTCTCCAGCCTAACCCTCCCCTGACACAGCTCCAGTCGTTCCCTCAGGCCTGTCAGTGGTCACAAAGAGAAGAGCTTGGTGCCTGGGAATGACAGACATGAAAAGTTTGTACAATTAATAGCACAGGAGGAACAGAAGTTGCACAATTCATAGCTGAGACTTTCAGCAGTGGGTCTAACCCCACAGTGCCCATTCATCCAGGTGACTCAGAAGCTGCTGCCACTATGAAGCTGCTTTCACTCCTGAACCAGCATAGGATTCCTTCACTGGTCAGGCACTGGAATATTGCCCAGGAGGTGGTGGAGTCACCATCCCTGCAGGTGTTTCAGAGGTGTCTGGATGTGGCACTGGAGTATCTGGTTTAGTGGTTCCAGCAGTGACAGGTTAATGGTTGGACTCGATGACCTTAGAGCTCTCCTCCAACCCTGATGGTTCTGTGATTTCTCCCTCCGGCTTGTTAAAAATAGGGCCAAGTTTCCCTTGGCTGTGGAGTCTCATGACTCCAGCAGGAGGTGGCTCAAGGGGCACTTGCTGCAGGGGCCTGGGGACAGCTGGGGAGGAAGTGTGAGGA
>NW_008679926.1:11343-12132 GCF_000695815.1 Acanthisitta chloris | reverse complement strand
CTCCTGGCTCCGGCACAGCACAGCATACCCTGAGAGCTGCCAATGCCAAGACCTCAGAAATAAACTCTGCATCCTAAAAATACACTTGTGATTATTTACCTTCTGAGTTAAGAGCCGAAAATGAGAACTGGCATTATAATGATGAATCTAACCCTTCGCCAATCATTGCCTTCTGGAACAGATATTATTGCAGTCACTTGGCTGCACAAGTGGAGCCCAAAGATATTTCACATGAAAAATTAAGTTGCCAATGTTTCAACTATTCAAACCCTCCTATACTGAGGCACTCCAGCAGGCCAAAAAGCCTTTCTCAAACTAACAGTCTGGTTTTCAGCTCTCTTGAAAATACACAGTGTGCTAGAAATGAAAGGCAAAACCCCAAATGAACTCACTGGGAAGAGAGTTGGCTGCTTGCAGAGGAAAGAATCTCAACTTCAGCCTCAACATTAACTTGTTCCCCTCTGGGGAAAGGAAAGGGTAAAAAACCTCAACCACCATTTGGCATCAGAACAATGAATACATAGAGTAGTGGAATGGCTTGGGTTGGAAGGACCTTAAGGATCATCCCATCCCCCCCCTGCCCTGGGCAGGGACACCTCCCACCAGCCCATGCTGCTCCAACCCCATCCAACCTGGCCTGGAGCACTCCCAGGGATGGAGCAATGCTAAGCAGATCAATCTGCTTGTCAGATAACATCTGCCACTCTCACTGGAGTTGCTGTAGGTTAATGGTTTACAGAATGGTGCTAATAATGAGAGAGTTTGTCAAGAGATAAAGTATCTGTGCTT
>NW_008679926.1:0-11144 GCF_000695815.1 Acanthisitta chloris | reverse complement strand
GCAGCACTGCAGGTGAGGTCTCACCTGAGCAGGGAGAGGGGCACAATCCCCATCACCTGCTGTGGGACCAGCACAGCACTCAGGGGGTTCAGGGCTGGGGCATGTGCAGCCTGTCACCCACAGCACCCCAAGTCCTTCTCCTCTTCTCCCTTCATCTGCTCATCCCCAGCCTGGATTGATCCTGGGGGTTGTCCTGACGCAGATGCAGCCTCAGCACTTGGCTCACCAAGAGCCACCAGGATGGCTCAGAACATTTCCCACCGGATGTGAACAGCCAGCCGAGGCCCTGGGAATCAGTTACAACACAAGTGTGGGGCACAGTGAGAGTGAGACTGTTCACCTCCTCTGAAAACCCACTGACAGGAACTCATTTTCCTAACACCACAGCCGTGATTTCCACCACTGCTTCCAGAGCAGCACCAGCATCGATCTCCGGCAGTCACACCTCAAATCCCCTTTGCTTTCTCACACAAATGAGCAGCAAAGTACCCGCAGGGATAGAATTCCACGAACATGCCTCAGTTCCCAACTGCTTTAATGCTGCTGCTGACAGAACCTAAGCACTCAAAGCACTGCAAAGGTACAGCTGGATTGGGGTGATGTTTAGGCAGGAAACCCCAAATTATACTAGTAAAAAATATTCCAGTTAAAAAAAAAAAAGCCACTTGATATGCTTAAAGGAGGAAAAAGCAGCACAATAATCCTCAGTGAAGGCTCCCAGCAAGCACTGCCCTGACAGTGCCCTGACCAGGCCATTTACTCACACACTTCCTTTCTCTTCCCTTTTTATTTGTCCTTCTCCACCACACAATGTCCATGACAACTGTTTCCAGCTGCAGGAGCTCCACTGTATGGCAACAGCTCAGGACTTTGAGACCTGCTGGAAAAATCTCACTCATTATTTCGACTATTGGTATTTAAACGTGAATTTCATGAGGAGAAATGAAGGAATAACACAAGTATTTGAGATGTACATTTGGCTATGTCTCTCTAAATCACAGCCTGGGAATTGGAATGCTTGAGGAGTAGGGAAAAACTAAAGAAAACACAACCAGCACCTCCAGTTCCTTCGGGATACAAACAGAGGAGAAAGAATCTTGAATCAGGCCCAGCAGAAAAATCAGGATCTTCCAACGCTGTGAGCATTCCTTCAGCATTTGGAAACGCTCCTGTTTGTCTAAGAGCCCCAGCTGAAGGCTTACAGGGGCCTCACCAAACCTGACTGCCAGCAGCAGGGTCAAAGCACAGCCTTCAAATCCTCTGGGAACTGGAGGTACCAACTGGAATAATCAAGCTGGAATAGAGGCAAAGGGACTGGGGAACAGAGCAAACACTGTGGGGTTAGGGGGAAACACAGCACCTCAGGACAACATGCACTGCAACCTCTCAGGGCATACTGGGAAGAAACTGTCTAAGCACAGTCAGGGAAGAGGGAGGGAAATTTTCCTGAGACACAGATTGGTAGGGCCGAGATAAAGCCAAAAATCATGGAATCACAGAAGGTTTGGGTTGGAAGGACCTTAAAGTTCATCCAGTTCCACCCCTGCCCTGGGCAGGGACACCTTCCACCAGCCCAGGCTGCTCCAAGCCCCATCCAGCCTGGCCTGGAACACTCCCAGGAATGGAGCAGCCACAAGGACAAGCTATTCCAGCACCCTACATCAGGCTACAAAGAGAAATCTTCTTCTTACTCACCGGTTCCCTTACATCAACTTCCTCCAATATTTGGATAGTCTTCCCTGGATCTTCCTGAGAAATTCATTCCATTACTGACAGCTATGGAAGCTCTGAGACTGCTCCAAAGAAAACATTTGGAATATTAATCCCAACACACCTCTCTGAACAGGCAAACATCACATATGGCTTCCCCCAGATCCTGCAGAGAACACTCCTACTGAATCCTGAGGGATGCAGAATGAAGGGCACGGCCACCCCTGCCCTCAGCCCGGGGTTTAGATTGATTTGGCTGAGTAATAATACAGCTCTGATTACATAGAGAAAACCTTTGGATCCAATATTATTCCAGGGCATTGCACACAGGAATCCAATGGAACCATGGAAAACACTCCCTGTGTGGCAGGAGAGCTGATCTGCTTTGGAAAACAGCAGTTGAAGAGTATCAAGCCTCAAACACACCAAAATCCTGTGTGAATTAAGCACTATGATGGAAAAAAACCACACTAAAAAAAACCCAAAAGCTCGAGGGGAATCAAAGTTGTTCCAAGTGGTATCTCACAGTTGCAAGAGAGATTCAACTTGGTTTGAATACAGAGTTTAGTGTCTGAGACCTAAATTAAACCTCATTTTTAAAGTCTTCTCCCCAGACTGGCATTCCGACTGCCACGCAGTTGGATACACACAGGGATACAGAGGGATATGAGGGGGGGAAAATGAGCCACAACATGAAAATGTCACAGCCTGGCCAAAAATGTGAGTGAGCAGACAGAGAGTGCCAGAGGTCACAGCATCCAGCAGCACTGCTCCTGCCAGGCATTGAAAACCAGGAATAAAGGAGCCCTGCAAGGAGGCACGGAGCCAGGACTGCCCCGGGGGGAAAGGCCTTCCCACATTTCTGGAGGTTACCTTGCCAATAGCCTCCCCACTGCACCCAGCCTCACCCTTTGGAGTCTGCAAGGCATCTACAGGTCTAGAGCAACCAGCTGTGGAGATCTATTTCCAACAGGACGAACTGGGTATGACTGCCAAGTGCTTTCCCAACAAACTTGGCCCATTCCTAGTGGGAGGAGAAAGTCTGTTTGGTGCTGTGATCCAAAACACAGCGCTAATCCCAGTTCTCTGAAAAACTAGGGAAGTTTAAACAAACTGGAGAACAGGAGCAGGTAAGCACACACACAGGTGTGCAACTGGCTCTCACCCTGCCAGGACTGACAGCACTCCAGCAGCTTCTCCCCTCTGGAGCAGCTTTTCCATTAGACTTTTCAACACTGCTTACACTCCCACCACCCACAGGCCAACTTAATACTGCTATGTCCCTAGAGATTATTAGGGAACCTTCCAGGGATTTAAGGCAGTCACACAGCATCACGTCTAAAGTGGCAGATGCACAGGTATCACTGCAGGAGAGACATGGAGGGGCTGGAGGTGTCCAGGGATGGGGACAGAGCAGGGAAGGGGCTGGAGCAAAGGACCAGCTGAGGGAGCTGTGGGGGCTCAGCCTGGGGAACAGGAGGCTCAGGGGGAACTCATTGCTCTCTCTAGCTCCTGCCAGGAGGTGCAGCCAGGTGGGCTCAGGCTCTGCTCCCAGTGAACAGGGGCAGGACCAGAGGAAACACCTCAGGCTGTGCCCGGGGAGGGTCAGGTTGGCCATCAGGAGGAATTTCCCCATGGAAAGGGCTGTCAGGCACTGGGATGTGCTTCCCAGGAAGGTGGTGGAGTCACTACCCCTGGAGGTGTCCAAGGAACTGTGACATGGCCCTCAGAGCTCTGGGCTAGCTGACAAGTGATGATGGGTCACAGGTTGGACTTGGAGATCATGGACCTCAGCACTGGCACAGGCTGTCCAGAGCAGCTGTGGCTGCTCCATCCCTGGGAGTGTTCCAGGCCAGGCTGGATGGGGCTTGGAGCAGCCTGAGCTGGTGGGAGGTGTCCCTGCCCAAGGCAGGGGTGGGGTGAGATGATTTTAAGGTCCTTCCAACCCAAACCATTCCATGATTGCCATGAGAGCCAAGGGCTGCCTCTTGTCATGACCTGAGACAGAACCAGACACTTCTGTTGCCACCTTAAAACACTTATCCCATAAAACTTTTATCTTGGGAAGCTGCATCCTCGTGTATCCAGGCTGCTGGCAGTCTCCTGCCCTTACATTTAGTGTCTTTCTAAACCTCTCTAGCTAAAGCCTCACCTTGTTCTCTGTGGAGGAGTCGAGAAATTTATTTAACATTGGTTTCTTTCTCCCTTCTCCCCTTTCTTAAGCTGGGAAAGGATCACAAGTCCCAGTGAACCTCCCCACAAGAGGAAATGAGATGCCCACAGTCCCCCCGTGGAGGGTTCTGGGTTTCAGTTCCGTGCAGAGCTCGCCTGAGTCAGCACTCCTGATCCACAGAGCTGGCAGGATCCTCAGGGAGCACTTCCACACAGATTCCTGTCGCTGCTCTGCACCTCCCAAGCAGAACTGCCTCATTTCAAACATCAAGATAATAACTTAAGGGATTCATGATGATCATAGTCCCTACACACACTCAGGGAAGCTGTTTTAATGGAGCTGTCACCCTGCCCTGACTGTGCTTTGCTTTTCCTAACAACCCCCAGGTGGTTTAACCTGGGATTTCATCAAGGTAATCCAGGAAAAGCCGGAATTTGGCATTGCCATAACAAACTCTGGGAACTCTAGGAATTGAGCAACTCCAGCAGGGAAACCTGATTTCCTTGGAGCTACAATCTCCTGGTTGAAGGACACAGAGCAGGGAAAAAAGCCCTACAGCATTACTTCTGAGGTTTCACGTGACTTCTGATTGCCCCACCTTTATCCCACATCCCAACTTCCAGCGGAAGAATCCTCCCTCCCTCCCTCCCTCTTACAGAGTCCCTAAAGCTCCACGAACCCCCCAGGGGCAGAAGGTTCATCATTCAGCAGAGCCTCCCCAGCACCCAGGAACAACTCCAGCTGGACAGGCTGCTGGGATTCCAGCGAACATGTCATCCCTGGAACACGCTCAACTCCCCCAGCCAAGTGCTAACACAAGCCAAGATGCTGAAAGGTCAGAACTTCATTCCTCTTTGCCTCTGAGCAAGCAGCAAGGAAAGGAACGAAAACACAATCCAATCCTTATATATCCAACCCTATGTATCCCAACCCTTTTCAGTCCTGCAATTCTCCTTCCTCAGGAAGGTCTCCAAACTCTGGACCCAGGGACAAGCAGGAACAGAGCGAAACAGCTCAGATCCACCAGTTTGTCCATGAAATTCTGAGTTCTCATATCAACGCTCAAGTTTTCTGCTGCAGTTTGGCAAAGCAGCAGAGCACAAACAAATAGGCATTGGAAGGAGCTGCCCAGAAAGGTGGTGGAGTCACCACTCCTGAAGGTGTCCAAGGACCTCAGGATGTGGCACTCAGAGCTCTGGGCTAGCTGACACATGGGGATGGGTCACAGGTTGGACTTGATGGGCTTGGAGGGCTTTACCAGCCTCAGTGATCCTGGGATTCTGTGAAATGGTGGACCTTGTCCTGACATCCAACCCGACCCTGTCCCAGTGCCCAAACACCTCTGGGGGAAAAACCTTGTCCTGACATCCAACCTGACCCTGTCCCAGTGCCCAAACACCTCTGGGCACCACAGTACCAAGTTCTTCCCTGATGTGTATGAACTTGCCTAAGTTCATACAGAGTTTGAGGTGCAGATGGTACTCATAGGTTTGTCTGTAAGTTCTAACATAGCAGCTTAAACTTTGGGTTACATTTCTCTAAGCAGTTAATGCACATTAACTAATTTTTTAAGCCATCCCACATCATTTGTATCAGTTCAGAGTAGCACTAAGAGCTCTTGACTCCAAAGGATGAACCTCTTTCCCCCCTACCAGAGAACCCCACAGAGCAGAACTGCTTTGCCTGCATCACCTCCAGACAGCACCAGTTTGACCCAGCGCTCCCAGCTGCAGAGGATGAGCCTGAAGAGCAGCACCAAGCACCGCACTGCTGCACTGGACATGTTACAGTCAGCACTGCAGCTGGAGAACTTCCTGTCTCTGTGCCACAGGAGCAGATTCCCATTATCCTGCAGAGCTCTGGGATTTACGGGTCATCCACAACTTCTGACTGTGCAAAAAGGATGACTCACTGATCCCCAAAAAGCATGGACGTGGAAACACTGCACAGGCTCCAGCTCTGCTCAGATTATTCTGATCATAGCTGTGCTCGGAAGCAAGTTCTGAGCATGGACAGCAGACTGGGCTTCCTCTCAGCATGAGCAGGGACCAGAAAGCACCGCGGTGGGAGGACCCAGCCAGGTCTGGTTCCATCTTCTGAACAATCCAACAAACCCTTTCTGTCCCATCCAAAGAGCTCTTGGCTAATGGGAACATTCAACAGTGGGACAGACATTGATCCCAACTCAGCCACAGATTCCTTGGCACAGCCAGCTGGAGCTTATCAGCAATTCCAACACTGCACCAAGAGCTACAGCGCCCAAAATGAAATGCCTCTGCCTTCCTCCCCTGTCCATGTCACCAGGAGTTGGCAACACTTCCTGAAGCAAAGCTCATTCATGTCTCAGCAGACAAGAGCTACAACAACTGATTGCAATCCTAGTTCTCCAAATTCACACATGATGCTCCACAGCAGATTGTGTTTGGTCTTTAATGGGCACATGGTAGTGCTCAGTGTGGTTGGAAGTACAGTAAGAACAGAACAGCAATAACAATGAGCAGCAGAACACACAGAAACTCCACATTTGGATGATGGATGTTCCCAAACTTTATCATTAAACTGTTGTAAAATCCACAATGTCCTGCCATGAATTTACACACAGATGACCTTGTGTGAAAACATCTTTTTTCACATAAGAGAAAGTTTTATGCTTTGAACTTCTTCTCTAACTAAAACTCTCAAAGTATTTCCTGTTCTCAGTATTTCAGGGATTTCAGTACTAGAGTCTTTCCTTGAGTTTGGCCCTTGCGAACATCAACTGCACAAAATCCATCCACATCAAAATGTAAAGAGGGAGAGAACATCTGGAGCCTTCAGGAGATGCTGAAATTCATGGGAGCAGGGAAGAAATACAGGAGAAAAAGGGGAGGAAAAGCACAGGAAGGATGTGGATTGGCTGGGAGCTGGGAAAGCAAAGGCCCAGGGCAGAGAACTGCCATCTGAAGTGCAGTGACACCCGATGTCCATGAGAAACCACCCAACGAGCCCAGAGCTGACCTCCACAGGAGTCTGTGTGTCTGGCTGAACACGTCAGAGTGTGTCCAGCTGGGACTCACACATGGCTCCAGGGGAAATGTCAGAATTTCTGCTCAAGAAATTGCATAATGACATCACCCCCTTCGGTACCTGATCTGATTCCTGGGATTTGATTACAGAACCCAGCTCTGGAGCTGTCAGCATGGCTGACAGAGAGGGAGAACCATCCCTCCTTCCCCAAAGCACACTGAAGATTTGTGGAAGTTATTAGTACCTGCAGTGCGAAACTGAACTCCTGCCTGAACCTCCTCACCACCAACGGGATCAGCCCCAAACCTGCCCATGCTGGAAGGCAAAACTCCCTCAAAGCCCACACTGCATCTCACACAGCTCCCAGGCTGTGCTCTGCAGTCAGACTGGGAGCTTTCATCACCACAACGGGATGGTGAATAATAGGTCTGTGCTTAATTAACACAAAATTAGTTCAGTACTATCTTCGGCTTTCAAGCCAGCCCTGTGAACACTGCAGAAGCAGCAAGTTCCCCAAACACAGCCACAGGCTGTGAGCTGTAACACAAGGAGAACACTGCTGGCACAGCCTCACCTGGACACTGACACCAAACACACCTGCACGGCCTGGGCACCCAGGGCTGCCTGGGCACTGCCAGCTGTCCTCCCAGCAGGGCTGGGCTTCCCCTGCACAGTCCCACTGGGAAGGCAACTCAGGGAAAGTCATCCCTGCAGGCCTGTGGAACCACACAGAGATGTGTGTATGATGGTAATCCTAGTTAGAATCATGGAATGGTTTGGGTCGGAAGGAGCTTAAAGATCATCCCATCCCACCCTGCCCTGGGCAGGGACACCTCCCACCAGCCCAGGCTGCTCCAAGCCCCATCCAGCCTGGCCTGGAACACTCCCAGGGATGGAGCAGCCACAGCTGCTCTGACCAACCTGTGCCAGTGCCTCAGCAGAGATTTAGGATTCAGGCAACTCATCACAGGGTTACTTCGGAATTCCAGAGACACATTCTACACACATAACACTTGGGAAAAGATGAATGACAATGCTACTAATTAACTCAACTACCTTAGAAACAACACAGGAAAAAGGCAAGCACAATATCCAACATCTGTAAGTGGTAAGAGAACACCAACCCAGGGATGTCCTGTGTCAGTTATGTACACCCTGACTGATTGCAGCCAAGGGAATGATGCAAAAAATGCACAGTTTGCACCAAAAATAAAGTAAAAACACCAAGTAAACCATCTCTCCTGAGGGTGCCTGAGGATACCTCAATTCACTCCTCCCCAAACAAAATGATTTCAGCTCTGTTAAATACAGAATTTCTAGTCTGGCCAAGAATCAAATCCTTTGAGGGAGACAGAGCATGAACTGTTTGTATTAATTACTCGTCTTAAATCCTTTTCTAAAACCAAAACTGCAATTTTTCTATCAAGAACTCGACCACCTCCACCCTGACAAACACACAGAGCTCAAGAGAGACTCACTCCAGGCATGAGGAACCATTAGACCACTCCATGCACCCCCAAAACTACACAGTCCATGTTTGCTGCATGAAGAACTGACAAACACTGCAACAAACACTTCAGTTGAAGCAGCAAGCCATTCCTACAGGAACAGTCCCACCCCAACACACCCAGGGGGGTGTGGTGCATCGTGTGCAGGTTGAAGGGAGAGGAACTCCTGTGCCACTCCTCACGCAGAGGTTTCAGCACCACACAGTGAGGTTTTATGTGCACAAGTCATTTATCACCAGCCCTCAGCCTGGGCCCAGCTCCTGATTGTCCTCCACACCCCCAATTTCATGCTAGGCAAGTAAAAACAAAACCAAGTTGCTGTGGAAGGGCATTTGGAGTTCAGCAGCTGCACCGAGCACAACAGCAATGAGCTCTCAGAGCTCCCAGCACACAACGGGAGCTGAGGCAATGCTTGGGATATTTTGAGAGGAAAAAGGGACACCTCCCACCAACCCAGGCTGCTCCAGGCCCCATCCAGCCTGGCCTGGAGCACTCCCAGGGATGGAGCAGCCACAGCTGCTCTGGGAAAACCTGATTTAGGGCCTCACCACTCTCACAGGGAAGAATTTCCTACAAAAAACTTCAGCATGAGGATGATTTTGATATTTTCATCCTAGAAACATTCCTCTTCCATTTCTTCTTTCCCTGCTGTTATCCAGCTGAAAACTAAAATTACAATCCCTGATTACATTACAAAGACACAGCAGAAAAGGCTATTCAATGCCATAATTTACAATTATTTCACATTCTTTCCTGAATCCAAATCTATCCTAAGAGCATGATTAGAGGTATTAAAGAGAGAGCAGCAAACAGCAGCAAGAGACAGAACAGGCACTGCAGGTCATGGCTCAGAGATACCAATTCTTTATCTCAGAACCAGGACATAATGGAAGATCATCAAGCAAAGACAGTCACTCTGCAAAGGATCTTCTCTGGAATGAAGACAGTGGGATATTATAGAGGGAACACTAGGGGTGAAAGAATGGAGCGTGGTTTGTGCAGCAGTGAGAGCAAAGAACAGCCCACTCAGCTCCAGGGAAGTCTGAGCCTCACACACTGGAGAAACTGTTCCGGAAAGAGTTGGTCTGCACGAAACATGACCCCTGAGAGGCTGCCAAAAGCAGGGAGAGCAGCAGGGCTGGAATGGCTCAGCCTGCCCAGACAGAGGTGACTGCACAGCCAGAGCGGGGAAGGAACTACAGAATGAGGCTGGTTTTTTCTGGACGCAATCGGGACACCTGCTCAGCATCCACAGGCAGGTGCTCCCCTCCTGCACCTGGAAACAGGAATGCAGTGGATGAGGTGTCAATTCACTGCTGTGTTATGAAGTATCATGGAATCTCCTGAGCCAGAAGGACCCACAGGGATCATCAGTCCAACTCCTGCTCAGGACACCCCAACACTGCACCCTGGGCCTGAGAGCATTGGCCAAACCCTCCTGGAGCTCTGTCAGTCTTGGGGCTGTGACCACTGCTCTGGGGAGCTGTTCAGTGCCCAAACACCTCTGGGGGAAGAGCCTTGTCCTGACATCCAACCTAACCCTCCCCTGACACAACTCCAGCTGTTTCCTCAGGTACTGAGTGAATATCCTGTGTAAGAACATCACATCCAGGGAGGGAAGTTATTGGCGTCCACAATAAAAAGTCATGGAATAACTCTCCAGAGTCATCAACACCTAAAAGGCTTCTGATTTAAGGAAAAACAGAGCTTGACTCCAATCATTCCATTGGCACACATAGCCCTTGCCTCAAACATACATTACCATGGAAGCTCCAAGCAAACAGCACCTTGGACCTGAGAAGAGGTAGAGGAGAGCAGGGTATGTCTTGTCTGAATGAGGACCTCATTATCACACCTGGAATCTTGTGTTCCTGACAGGAATTATTTACTGAGCAATACTTTCTAGTGATCTAGAAGTGTTTTCCCTTCATGCTACACAGAAAGGGAAAGTTCCCAGAAAATACTGTTTCCTCCAAGCAAACCCCCACATTTCTTCCCAAATAAAGCAGCAGCTGACTCAGAACAACAGATATCCCATGGGAACATCATCCACAAAGTTGTCTGGCTCATCCAAGGCAGACACACACACACACACAGAGGGACAAAAACTCAACCATGGACAGAAGCTTCCTATTCCTGACATCCTGACAACATTCCCTCATTCCACTGGTGCCCTTGTCCAGCCATAAGGGATGGCATTCCTAGGGGATGGCACCTCTAGGGGAATGCATTCCTAAGGAATGGGGCATTCCTAAGCAATGGGGCACTCCTGAGGGATGGCTTTGGCATCCCTAAGGGACGGGGACAGCACTCCTAAGGGATGGCTTGGGCACCTCTGAAGGGTATGGCATTTCTAAGGGATGGGAGACTCCTCATGGACAGCTTTCCTAAGGGATGGGGCACCTGGATGGGATGACTTTCTTAGGAGATGGGAATGACACCTCAAAGGGATGGCATTCCCAGGGATTGGCACTCAAAAGGGATGGGGTAGTCCTAGGGGATGGCATTCCTAGGGGATGGTACTCCTAAGGGCCAGCTTTCCTAAGGGATGGGGCACCCTTCATGGACAGCTTTCCTAAGGGATGGAGATGAATGACATCCCTAAGGAGTGGCATTCCCAGGGGTTGGCACTCCAAAGGAACAGCATTCCTAGGGGATGGGGCACTCCTCACGGACAGCTTTCCTGGGGGGTGGGGGTGAATGACACCCCACGGGGACAGCATTTCTGGGGGAAGGGGATGAATGAC
>NW_008679925.1:339-679 GCF_000695815.1 Acanthisitta chloris | reverse complement strand
ACTTTCGTTGTCTCGGAAAGGTCCCCGCCGTCCCGTGCCTGCACCTCCATTTCATGTGATGAGATTTCCTCGAAGTCCAAATTGTCCTTAAGGGTAATATCTCCTGTCTCTGATTCCAGGTGAAAAAGTTCCGACGACCTGTCTGAAATCTTTTTGAAACTGTATTTTACGCGCCCATTCAGCCCCTCGTCGGCGTCGGTGGCCGTGAGAGTGATGAGCACAGAGCCCGCGGGCACGTCCTCCGGCACACGCACCGTGTACTCCGACTGGCTGAACACGGGCGCGTTGTCGTTCGCGTCCACCACCGTCACGCGGATCCGCGCTGTTCCCGTCCGTGCCC
>NW_008679925.1:0-308 GCF_000695815.1 Acanthisitta chloris | reverse complement strand
GCCGCCTCCTCCCTGTCCAGCGCCTTTACCAGCACCAGCTCGGGGTGCTGTTCCCCGCCGGGACCCTCCTGTACGGCCAGAGAAGTGGTCGTCGCCGCTCAGGTCGTACTTCTGCAAGGAATTCCGTCCCGAGTCCGGGTCGTGAGCGTCTGGTAGGGGAAATCGCGACCCTGTAGCTCTTGTCTCGCTTATCCTCTCCTCTAGTTCCGTTTCCTTGAAGCTGGGAACGTTGTCATTAATGTCCGTGATCTCCACTTCGATTTCATAAAACTTCATTTCCTCCTCCACTATCAGCTCACAGCGCAGCA
>NW_008679924.1:298-620 GCF_000695815.1 Acanthisitta chloris | reverse complement strand
TGCTGGGTGCCCCTGCCTCCCCGTACCCAGGGGTGCTGGGTGCCCCTGGTGCCACTGGCCGTGTGTGTGTGCAGGCCACAACGCTGTCGCTGGAGTCGGAGCTGTCACGGGCGCGGGAGCTGGGGGGGCAGCAGCGCCGTCGCGCCGCCGAGGTGCTCAACGGGCTCCTGCGGGACCTCAGCGAGCTCAGCGCCCTCGTGGGCTCTGGAGACATCAAACTGGTGAGGACACCGTGGTGGGCACTGAGGGGGCTGGCACCGCTGTGCCCGTGCCAACCCTGTGCCCGCCGTGCGCAGCCGGTGGAGGTGAGCGGAGCCATCGA
>NW_008679924.1:0-237 GCF_000695815.1 Acanthisitta chloris | reverse complement strand
CCAGCGGGAGACCCTGCAGGGCGAGTGCCACCGCAAGCTGGAGGTGACCGGGCGGGAGCTGTCGTCCTGCCAGCTCCTCATCTCCCAGGTGTGCTGGGCACAGGGCAGAGCTGCCCTCACTGGCTCCCTGGGTCTGGGGGCACCGCGGGGGGATGACCAAGGGCTTCAGTGGCTCCAGGTTTTGATGGCCTCAGGGTTAGGTGTCCCCAGCATTTGGTGTCTCCGGGGTTTGGTGTC
>NW_008679923.1:0-20620 GCF_000695815.1 Acanthisitta chloris | reverse complement strand
CAATATATATATATATATTTTTTTTTTAGCACGGTCTCCATGTGGAAGGTGGAGGGTGGATCCAACCTAAGCCAAAAATTGCTTCAGCTGTGTTATTACTCTTAACAACTCATATTGGATCATGTCTCCTGATGCTGTACTGACCACAGCTCTGTTGCAGACAGCTTTTCAGTCATTTTTCCAAAAGGAGTGAGAAGATGTAGCTGGATTTACTCCGTGTCTGATGTCTGAGAAGATGTAGGGATGCTGTGAAAATGTGCCAGCTCAGATACTCTCCCAAACACCCTTCCCCTCCCTCTCCCACCAGCCCTAAGGAGTTAATCACATCAGACTTACTTGTCTGTCCCTTCCTGATGGCACAAATTAACACTTCTGCAGTCAAATGAGAACCACAATGTGCAAATGACTCGCTGCCTTTATTTATTTTTTTTAGGTCCTTCTGTAACAAAACCTCTCAGACCACATGTTTTGGCAAGGTGGCTTAAACAAATCACAGTACAGGTATGCAAAATGGTGTCAATACTTAACCAAAGAGGTATGAGGATAATGAAACCTAAGCGTCAAGTGTATGTCAAATATTTAACTTGTTATCCAGTTACAGAGAGAGAGAATCTAGAGAGCCTCCCAAGCTGTGAGCTGGATTCACAGAGAAGGCACAGCCAGCCTCGCTGACTTTCCTTTGAAGATCTTAGCTCCAAATTTCCCAGCTGGCAGAGCCAAGGGGTGGCCAAGCCACCTGGTTTGAATAGGAGTGATTTAAACTCATCAACTCTTCCACAAGAAATGGTGCAACCAGCAAAGAGAACCAGAATTGACTCCCAGTGCTCCTGACCTGCAACACTGAACACACAGGGAAGATATAAAAAAGAACACACAAACCCCACCTTTCTTTTTTTCTGTGTCACTATAGAAAAGGCTGTGCAAGTAATCTGCTCAGATTGGACAAAGGACAAGCTGGCAGAGATGGCTGCACAGCCTCAGGCCTCTTTGGCAAGCCTGGCTGGGTTTGCTCTGGGTTTGCTTCTTCCCAATTTACCCACTGATTTTTTAAGACTTCCCAGCAGCCTTCCTGGGTCCTGGCTCTGCAGCACTGCAGCAGCCTGGATACAGGGTGGTACCTATGGCAGCAACCAGCCTTTTTGAGAAAAAAAATACTTTCTTATATCTCTGTCCTCAATCAGGCCACATTGATTCTTTATTCTCTTGTGAAGACATCAGGCAGTTGAATCTTTATCTCTTGTTACACCCAATAAATGACTCAGCTCAGTTTAGTGACACCCATTAGTCTCTGCAATTAAAAGGCTGTCAGTGTTCTCACTACAAACCAAGCTATTCAGAAATTTAACTGTGGCTCCAAGGGATTTTCCAAGAAGAAATTCAGCCAAAACAAAAGGAGAAGCAGGGGATAATTGCTTTACTTTTTTTTTTTTTTTTAGGGACAATGAGAACCTGAACCTATAGCTTTCCTGCATGGCAAAGTCCTTGGGAAATCTGCTTCTCTGTCTGAGATTAAGTAGTAAGCATGAGAGAAATCCAAGAGATCCTTTCAGGCTGCAAGCAAGTGGTGGGAGGAAAAGCAATTAATTGCTTTAACATGAAATGTCACATTTAAAACTGATCCTTCAAAACCAGATACAGGAGGCTGGTAGATCCTCCCCTTTGAGAAATAATGTGAGATTTATTTGGTGGGAGTACCACTCAAAATAAGCAATGCAGAATCAGGCCTCAAGTACATAAAATAGAGAATCTGGTGCTTAAATTTTAAAATATTTATAAATAACTTAAGACATTCAGGCTCAGAGGCATCTACAGCCAAGTATTTCCCTCTGACACAGGGAACCATAGGGATCCACATCCCTATGGATTCCCAATGCAGAAATTGGTTTTATGCTTAACATAGAAACAAAACCTGCCCCTGTCAGGCTCTTTGGAGAGTCTCCCTCGGCCCTTTGAGAGCACGTGGAGGACACATCTGATCAAGCAAAAAGCATTTAGGAGTGTAGATTCATAGCACAGAATGTGACTAGTTCTTTCTATACATTCACAGCATCTGGCAAACAGCTCCTGGGGGATTCCTCAGATATTCCTGCACCATGAGGTCAGCCCAGCCAAACCTGACCCTGGAGGACAGTGGCTCAGGTCTGTTCTCATGGTGGAGCTGCTCTACCTGAGCTCAGGGCTGGGGTAAAGCCACCTGGGGGAAGAAAGAGCCCTTGAGCTCTGCCCTTGATCAAAGACAGGCTTGGCTTGGAGTGCTCTCCCCACAACCTTCCAGCTTGGCTCAGAGACAACAGTACTGGCACAGCCCCATGCCCCATGGTAGACATCCAGACATACTTCCCCTGAAGAGAAGCCTGGAACTCATCTCACAACCTGTTCCCTCACACAACTGGCTGGTACCTGCCAAGCAGGCTGCAAAATGAAGGCACACAAAGGGGGTTAAGGTCAGAGGTACATTCAGTTGGATGATTCCTTTCACGCAGTTCAGAGGACATGTGTGGCCTGAGAGTCATCCAGGTGCAGGACAGCAGAGCATGGAGGGACCTGCTCATGCACGGTGAAGCAGCTCCCATGAAACCACAGCAGCCTTGGGAGACAGGCTGGGTAAGCTGCTTTGGCCACATGGATATTTGGCCACTAGACACAAATGGGGACAAACTGGTCCCACAGACCATATCCTTACTGGAGATGTTGAGCTGGATGGCTCTGCAAGCCACCAGCTATGCCCTGAGCAAACAATGAACTCTAAATTTCTTTTCTCCCATGGGTTCTATCCAGACCCATTATGTACTTGGTTTCAGTATATTCTTTTCCTGTTAAAACATCTTAAAAAAAAAAAAAAGGAAAATGTTCTTTGGCACTTGTGCAACAATGACACATAGATGTGACACTCCTGTCCTTCAGCTGCTTGCTGGGCTCATCCCTAGAGATCCATGTATGCAGAGTCTGTGTCCACTCTCTGGGCCTCTCCAAACAGGAGGAATGCACAGAGCCCAATGCTATTAACAGCAGCCACCAGGTTGAAAACAGAAATCCAGGAGCCAGTTGTTTCAATCAGGTAACCAGCCAGGTACACACAAATGACACCTGTGACAGGAGAGAACAGAAAGACATGCAAAGGCTCTGGGGCTGGATCCTGCCCACTGTGGGGAGAGGACTCCCCAGGAAAGGATGAGCAGCAGGAGGATACTTTACCTAGGAGGGCTCCACCTGTATTAGCAACCCCTGGAAAAAAAAAAAGAAAGAAGTTGTGTGTTCAAAACCCATGAGTGGCTTCATCCCAACTGCCACTAACCCTGTGTCTGCACACTCAGGGACACCTCCCACTAGATCAGGTTGCTCCAAGCCCCATCCAGCTTGGTCTTGAACACTTCCAGGGATGGGGCAGCCACAGCTTCTCTGGGCAACAGCCTCATCCCAGCCCTGGGTGCAGGTTAGCACTTGACAGACTGAAAGGCACATTGGTCCCATTTTACCTGCCCCCAGCAGAAGGAAGCTAAGGCTGCACACATGGAGTAGCCATTACCCAGAACTACTCCTGATCAAACCTTGATGCTGGTGACCAAGTTTCCCCCATAGACACCACCTCTCCAGCACAGAAACCCCAGAGCAGTCCTTACCAAACAGCAAGCCAGCACACGAGGGGGCCAGGTCCTGCACGTTCACTGAAATGCCACTAGTGAGAAACAGAGAGGGGAAAAGAAATGTCTGTTTGAATGGACATGACTGCTTTTTCATCATTTACACAGTTTGGTTTGTCAAATACAAGGAAGGGTGCAGGACAAGAAATGGTACTAGCTGAAGAAATCAGGAAAGGGACTGAGAGCGAAGCAGCACATTAGAGTATCAGAAGGAAAACGGAAAGGGACTGAGAGCGAAGCAGCACAGGAGAGTATCAGAAGGAAAATGATACAACTCAAAGCATTCAGAGGCCAAAACGCAATTCTCCTCCTGCTTCATCTTCCTAATACTGGCTGCTCCAAGCCCTTCCCCACAGTAGAGGTTTACTGGATCATTTCCAAGCCAGCAGGCACTAAACTCCACCAGCCTCACTGGGACCAACACATGATGCTCAGACGAACATCAGTGCTCGCTCTGACAGCCAGGATGGAGGCAGCTTCCTTTGAGACCCCAAAACAGCAAGTGTGGGATGAGAGCTAAGGGCCACACTACTGTCCCCATCGCTCTCTTTACCTGTGGTTAAAGGTCTGGAGTCCAACAGAGGCAGAGGCGAACACTATCGCTTTGCAAAAACTGGAGGTCTGGCCCAGGCACAAAGCAAAAATGCTTGAGACGCCAGAGCCAATGACCTGGAAAAAAAGGGAAAATTAAACACCACAGCACATTTTCTGTAAGGAAGAAAGCAACTCCTGTCACAAACAAACTGTTCCCTTTTCCAATGGCAAGAGCTTGTGTGTGCCAGGTGCTTCTCAAGCTTTTCTCTTCCCCCAGTATTCTGCCCTTCTGTGTCAGAGGTCTGTCCAGAGGGATGTGATGCTGCAGAGCAATGGATACACTCTGTTCTTACCCAACATTCCTATTTTTGTTCACCCTTGTATTGCTACTTCCTCAGTATTTAAGGGGTCATTTGGAGTGATAATGTGACACCTGAGACATGTTGCCCTTTGCCTGTTAAGGAAAACCCCTTCAGAGCTCTGTTCCTCAGCCAGGGTTTTCCTCTGGTTTTCCTTTCACACACACGCTGACCACCAATCAATCTGGAAAGCCAGAAAACGTTTTATCTTTCCACCTATAACCCCCAGCCCAGCTCTATTCAAGGTCTAATCTTCCATGTAAGCAGAGCTCAGCAGGTAACTCGTGTCTCTCCTGAAGCTTCAGCTCTCTTACCTGCATGAACTTACGAATGGTGATGGTTCTATACCCTGGAAAAGAAAGGGAGAGTTGGAGTTTAGCACAGCTCACCAGGTCTCCTTGTTCTCCAGCCAGGAGACCATAGGGTAGGTGTATTTCAGATGCCCAGATTTTGTCTCCAGGTGGATATTATGACTGAGATCAAAAGGAGCCCCAAACACATGGATGGGATTTGGACACTGGACTATTTATTCTGCTTTTGTATCAGAATCTCACATTGCCTATTTGCTGGGCCTTTTCCCTACCAACAAGCCCACCTCCTCCCACTCAGGTCCTCTTTCCACATCACATTAGAGCTGAGGAAAAGCCATAAGAGCTCTTACCTTGGCTGATTAAATGATCAGACAGAAATCCACTGAACAAGCTTGTCGGAATTGCAACCAGCCATGGGACTACATTAAACACCCAACCCTGAAAGGGAGTGCAAATCAAGAGAGGTTTGTCAGAGCTGACTTTGTTTGCAAATGTTTTATTTGATGCTCTGTGGAATCTGTACAAAGGAGAAAAAATGAAGCACTCAGGACTTGTTGCAGCATCTCTACCCCCTTTGCAGAGCCAGCTTTCAGCTGCACCATGCCCCACTCCAAAGTCTGTAAGGTGAATCACAGGGCTGTAGCATTTGTAGATTTGTTGTCTTTTCTTCTGCCCTAGTGACCCTGCATCCAGAGGAGGAGCAGAAAGCTCTAGGAAAGAGGGATTAAATGTGGCAAAGTTTACTGCTCAGCAAGATGATGTGGCGGAGAGCCACAGAGCTGTGGGTTGGGTTTCCTGTGGGTCACCTGTAAAGCTGCCAGCAAAACTTCCAACAGCTTCAACCTCATTAGCAGCGTTACTGTGAGGCTGAGGGAGCATAGCTGGATTTTCTAATAATGGCAGGATTAGGAAACATTATGGGTAACAACATACTTTGGCCTATTTTCAATTAAGGGAGCTTGCTACAGCTGTAATCACAGCCGATTACTGGTCAGCTGGATTACAGCTGCTCTTTGGTGCCCAGATCCCATGAGGAGCTGAAATCAGGAGGGTTGGGCTGAGCTTCATCTCAGCTGCTTGAACCTACTTATCCATCCATTGCTCCCCATGTCTCCCCTTTTGCTCAGAGCCCATCACGCCATGGAGGCATCTCTCTTTCCTCTCCTGGCTTCAGGGTGTGCAGGGAGGCTGAATAATCTTGGTTTTGAATAATCCTGTTTCAGCTGTTCCTAGAAATCATACCAAGGTCCATCTGCATCTTTTTGTGCCTTTGAAATTTGGATCTTGGTCACTTTTGAAAATGTTACCCCATGGGGTCTGTGGGGTAATGCCTCGGGGGTCAGTTAACACCAGCTGGGCTCGCTCAGCATGTGGATTCCAACACACCTGTCTCACCTCTCAGCCCCTCACCCTGAGCAGCTTGAGCCAAATGCTCCATCATCTCCACCCAGCTGGGCTGGAAGCACTGCCCAGGCAGTGGTGAGGCAGCTCACCTGCAGAAAAGGACTTTGACCAGCAGGTGACACAGGTTTTCCACATTAAGGATAATCACCCATCCTTTAAAATCGAACATCCTCAAACCCCCGTTTTTCAAATGTAGGAAGCGATTATCAGCTGCAGGAACACTATATAGAGCATCTTACATAAGGGCACCATGATATAATGCTTAACAGATGGTAAATTACTGCTGCACAAGCACATTACTCGAGGTGCACAGATCTTGTCACAACAATATGTTTGCTGGTTTAATACATGATTTTAATATAAATACCAAGGATGCCATAAAGAGCTTTCCATGGGTAATATGAAAAGGCATTTGTAAGCAGCTCCGGAAATTGTAAAAACCTAACGGAGCCATTGTGGAAAAGACACTGTGAGTTTCTGAGGACAAGATGAAAATACCACCTCTCAGCCCAGATGAGTATTGCTTGGCTTTCTGAAAAATGGGAAAATCATTTGTGCTGAGGAGAGAGAAGGTTTAGTTGTATTTTTGAAGTACACATTATTAATGGTAATTAGTATTTCTGCAGCAGGTCTGAGCTGTACAATGTTAGCCCAGTTAAAAACACTGTGAAAAAACAAGAGTAAATGGTGTTTACCTGCGACAGCACAATGTCATAGGCTCTGTGCCATTTGAAAACCACCCTTTTCTCAGAAGAAAAGCAGTCTAAAAACCAAATATAACCTGCTTTTCCCTGCCTGTAAAGTGCCCCAGCTCTGCCTCTCCACAGCATCCCTAAACAAGTGACCAGAACATCCTCCTCCCTAACCAACCCATTTTGACAGGTACCCAGCACAACCTCCTTTGAATGGAGAGCTGCAGTGCCTGTGCCTCACAGCCAACTTACCTTTGACTCAGGGAAAGTTTCCTTAAAGAAAGTTGGCAGCCAAGAGAGGAGAGTGAAGAACGTGCTGGCCGTAGAGAGCTGAGCAATGATGACAGCCCTGAAAATACACAGCAGAGAGGAAACAATGAGGAGTGACAGGTCACACTGGGTAGGAAACAGGCACTCAGGCAACTCAATATTTCAGTTCCTGGTCTATAAAGAAATCCCTTACAGCACTGCAATCGCTTCCTCAGATTTTTGGCAGAGAACTACTCCTTATGGCCTTCCCCTTGCAGCACTGCTGGTAGCTCTGCTGTCAGCCCTAGGGTCAGACGAGGTTAATTGCAGTGGCAATTATGCCAGTGTATTTCCCACCAGTCCCTTCCAGCGCTACAAGAGCCCTCCTGCTCCAAGAGGTGTTGTTTAGGGTTTTCTAGGGATTTGTTATCAGTTCCATTGTTATTCAAGGCAGGAATGGGCTTGCTGCCCTGCAGCCCCATCTCTTAAAACAGCACTTGGGAACATGCTTGGATGAGCTTCAATACCTACTGCAACATCCCAAAGGAAAAATGGCCATTAAAAAGATGTTTGCCAGCAATGAGAACACGGCCTGTGCCACCCAGTGCCCCTGAGCAGCACTTCTTAGGAGCCCATTACAAGCAGCATTTCCAATAAGACTGGTGGAGAATATCTCTCTGGAGGAGGACACAACTCATCCAGGGAACAGCCTGGGAAGACCTGCTAGTAACATTCAAGCCTGACATTCCTCCGGACAGAACATAAACCACCTTTTGTGATGCTCACGTTTTTAGTTCTGTATTTATACAGAAAGAAAACCTGGTTAGATTTCCCAAATATATAAATAAGTGTATCACAGAGGCAGAAGAAATAAGTCCAGAAAGGAGAAAAAGCTCTCAGAAGGAGGGTGCCCCCAGCCAGGCTGATGCCCAAGGCAACCACACTGCCTACCATATCGGTGCTTTCCTAAACAGCTGCTTCCAGGGAACTTTGGTCTGCTTGGATATTGAGAGGCCTCTCGTTAAATAGTCTATGGGGATGATGAGTTCTGCAGGGAAGAAAACATCCAAAAAAAAGGTCTGATCAGTCATTGTCTGTGCAACTGCAGGGAGCCCTGGGACACCTCTATACAACTGCATTTAATCTCCTTTTAACCCTTGTTTTTTGACTATAGTACCATTAAATGCTCATGAAAACACTGTTACAAAATCTCCCCTGCATCCACACACTTCCCCATCCAGCCACCTTCACCCATTCATTATATCTCTTGTCATAATTAAACAAAAACCCTTTGGGCAGGGACCAGGTTTGGATTCTGTGCAGCACCAGGCACACACTGATCAGCTGGACTCCTACAAACCATGCTCGCCCTAAAAATGCTGGAGCCAGGTGTAATGTTTTGTCCATATGTGGAATTACTCCTAGACAGTTATTTGGGAAGAGATATTGTGGATTAACTGGTTTTTAAAAGCTCTATGTGTAGATGCTCTTAGTTTGGAATAAGTATTTTGCCCTGCTTTAGCTTAATCCACTTCGAAGATCATGCTCTGTTTTGTGTTTTCACTGGTGCTTAAGAGTACTGAGGAGCCAGATCAGGCTCTTGGCAGGGATATAATCCAGCGTGGCATTTGAAATAGGAAATCTGCATTGCAAGAGCTCAAAACCTCATTTCTGGGTTGGAGATCTTGGGTGAGACACAGTGTGCATTATAGAAGGCATCTGAGCAAAAGGTGTTTGTGTAAAACCAGGTATGACGTTGGAAACACAGAGGGTTTGTAGAAAATGATAGAGAGGGACCAGTTGGTTCCCATTCCCTGAGCTTTGGGAGCACTGGCAGCCCCAGGGATGCAGGTGGCTGGACTTACCTTTCTCACTCAGGAGGTACTTGCAGGTGCAGTAAACCCAGAGCAATGTGAGCAAACCAGAGAAGTAGAAAACACTCTCCCAGCCATACCAGTCCAGGAGGAGAGATCCTGCACCACCAATCACCAATGTCCTGCAAGGGAAACCACTCAGATTTACTGGTCTGACTAAGAGTGCTTGGATTGTGCACAATCATGGGAGATGGTCCCTGGGGTCAATGCTACCTGTCACTGAACCATAGAATCCCAGACTGCTTTGGGTTGAAACATTAAAGTGCATCTCATTCCACCCCATGCCATGGGTAGGGACACCTTTCACTAAACCAGTTTGCTCCAGGCCCTGTCCAACCTGACCTTGAACACTTCCAGGGATGGGGCAACCACAGCTTCTCTGGGCAACCTGTGCCAGTGCCTCACCAGCCTCACAGGGAAGAATTTCTCAATCACTGCATGTGCAGGTGCTGCTCATCTATCCAGTCTCCCAGTGCCTCTGCAGCCTGTCCTGTTTCCAGAGTGGCATCTCAGGCCAGATCCTCAAAGGGCAGAAGAAAACCCAGAGGGACCTCAACCTCACCTGCCCCACACTGAAACATGCTCAGCAGGGAAAGAAAAAGAGGTTGTTGGTGTGCAGTATCTCACAGCAAAAGAAATGAGCACACTAGAAAACTAAGTGATTAAACACAGCAGTATTTCTAGTTGGCATTTAAGCAACCCTTCCATTTAGAAAGGAAATTCTGATGGAGATCAGAGATGGGGAAGTTCTATTCTCCCCATCCACAGAGAGGACAGGTGACCAGTTTCAGGCTGACCCTTGCTCTTCCTACTGAATCAGGCTGTTTCCCATAGTAATTAAATGTTGCAAACACTCTTCAAAGTCTGATTTGAAAAGAAAAAGAAAACAATATATAAATCCTTGATGGGTACGACAGCAACTGCCTGAGGCTTCCTCAGCTGCAGCCTGTGTCCTTGAGGACCCATGAATCCACATGTACTTTGGGCTGTGAGTTTTGCCTCCAACTATTTGATGGCATTTCATCACATACAATGTCCGGAGACCACTCACTGCTCAAAGTCCTTTGAACTTACCCAAACTGTGAGCCAGTCCCCACTGTGCTGTAGGTGAAGGCTCTCTCACTCTCACGGACCTTCTGGGACAGCAGGCTGGCCAGGGATGGGAAGTACACCCCTGTGAGCAATGGGAGCAAGGCAGGGAGCAGTCAGGCTCATGAGCAAACCAAAAGCAAATTGAAAAGATCCAGAAGGAGCTAAAAGCAGCAAAACTTTGGTGAATTCGAAACAGGGATAGAAAACAAAATAAGTGGGTTCACCACCATGAAAGGTTTGTTTGTGCCTTCTCTGTAATCCCATTTCATCATCACCATCACTGCTACTGTAAATCCAATGCACTTCCTCAGTGCTGCAACATGACAAGGGGGAAGGAAAATCATCCCAAATTATCCAAAAGTTTTGGCAAGGGCCAGTTTTCCCCAAGTGAAGGAGTTTAAAATGTGAAAAATCAAACAGGATCAGTGATGATTTCTGGAGCCAGCAGCCCCTGTCTGGCAGAGAGATTTCTACAGGGGAATGACTTGTCAGCGACTTTCTCTAGAAATGTCACTGATTTTCCCATGGAAGTTCTGGATGTGGAGGCAGCTTTGAGGCAGAGAATTGCTCAGGCACACAGGGGAAGGGTTCATGCACTGCAAACCACAGGACTTGCATCTGAATGTACTGCACATGTGCAAAGAACCTCCCAGGCAGACAGACACACAGACAGGGGTCAGGACAGGGGTCTCACCTTGGAGCAACCCCATGAGAAACCTGGAGGAGGTCATAAAAACAAGGTGGGCAGAAGTGATGTGGGTGAGCAGTGGGGTGAGGACTGTGAGGAAGCCCCAGGCTGATGCTGAGAGGAGAAGGACTTTCTCACCTCCTATTCTGGAAGACAGAAAACACATTATCAAAGATGAGAGGGCAAAAGGGTAAAGTCCTCCAGTCAAGGCTCAAGTGTCTTTGCCAGTTTAGCCTGTTTCTGAGAGCAACCTTTGAGTCAAACCTGTTCTTCTCTTCCACATCTTTAGCCCTTGGTGAGTAGCTCTGACCTCCTCCCTTCCCACCTTCCACCAGTGCTGCCTGTCCAACTCCAGCACACACTGACTCCACAGACCCCACAGCACTGAGGCACTCAAGTCTCTGATGGTGATGGAAGGGAAGCCCAAGTGCTGCCACTGCTCTGCTTCTCTTAACCAGTGACTGTATTTTCTCTTCCACCTACTCTTTTGCATCAGCTCTGCCTTTAAACATTCAGGTTTTTGCAGGTGTTTGCAAACTATTAAGGACCAGAATTAAATAGCAAGGTGCATCACATGGGTAATGTACTTCTTCCAAATATGTGTTTGCCACAAAAGATTTCACAGGAAAGCTCTCTCACTAAGAATAGGGTGGCTGCAGAAAGGAACTCGAGCAGGGAATGATACAGATAGTCCCTTACAGCTACATGGGGAAGTTGTTTGTTTTTTAACTCATATGATAAAATGGAGACACTTGATTTCTCCAAACATGATGGAAACTGCAGACAGGGACTTGTTTGTAAAAAGATTGCAAAGGTATATAGGGTGGAAAAACTGGAGGTGCTGAACTGAATACAAAGATCATCTGTGCAGATCAAATCAAAAAAGCTGCATTCAGAGAATCCTAGAATCACAGAAGGGTTTGGGTTGGAAGGGACTTTAAACACCACTTCATTCCAACCCCTTTGCCATAGGCAGGAACACCTTCCACTAGCTCAGGTTGCTCCAAGCCCTGTCCAACCTGACCCTGAACACTTCCAGGGATGAGGCATCCACAACTCCTAACTGGACAGTCTAAACTATCCATGCCCCTTCTCAGTAAGATCTACAGACCCTGAATGAGACTGACAGAGAAACCTCAACCCCTTTCAGAGCAACCTACAGTGTCCCATGAAGCTTCTCCCCAAGGACACACTTCACCCTTCCAGCCCAGCACTGCCCCAGGGTGAAACTTGGCACAGGCACTGCTAAGACTGGAACTGAGGGGTCAAAACTAAGTGTCTTTCAAAAGAGGAAAACATGAGAATAATTTCCAATACTGATCACTGATGTGTCCTCCAATAATCTGTGTCAAGCAGTAGCCCCAGAAGAAGCTGCTGAGCACGACCCCAGATTGTTTCTTGTCCCAGTCGAAGTAGGAGCTGAGGGCGACGACGCAGATGGGCACAGTGACACGGGCACAGTACAGCAGGCACGTCCCCAGCAGCAGCATCACCGTCCAGACACGGGACTCAGGCCTGTGAGGGAGGAGAGGAAGATGGGGAAAGAGCAGGTGGGATGATGTGCCTGGCAGGCCCATGCACAGTGAGGACTTACAAGTCAAGCTGGTTTGCTTGCAAGCTGAGTCTGCCTGGATAAAACAAAGGTCAGCACAACACACACACACCACACCACACCACACCACACCCCCCCCCATGGCATAACAGTTCTGACAGTGTATCTCACCTGGTAGCTTTTAGGAATGATGCTAAATTTATCCCAAACACTCTCTGACCCCAGCAGCAAATTAATGTCTGTCCATAGGCTGCAAGGGGGAATGGGCTGCTCAGGAATCACTAACTGGATGGAGGGAAAGGTGGAGGGAACCTGCTTTTTTCCCCAAACAAAAGTTTTAGAAACTGTTCTTTAAAAGATAAGGAAAACAAAGGAAAGGTCAGGGCATGAGGTTGGAAACATTTGCATGAGACACCTTCTCAGTAGCAAACATTTGTTTTTTCGAATTCCTGCCCATTCCCCACGGAGGAGGTGTTTGTGTTGCCCTTCCTAAACTGCAGGGATATGGAAGAATTCTTTAGAGGGACAAGACATGATGCTGCTGAAGAATTCAGAGAGGAGCAAAATAATTCAGCCTGGCCTGAAAACAAGTTTAAGATACTATGAGTAACATGTTAACAGAATACATTTTTGATGTAGCTCAGCCTCAAGAAAAGTGCTCCTGCAGGAGATACAGGCTGGAAACAAGCAGGAAGGAAATTTTCTTCTGCTCCAAAACAGTAATGTGCTCCTGGAGGACAAAAATACATCTTGCTGCAAACATCAGGCTCAGGTGTAGGTGAACCCCTCTGCCTTCTCTCAGCCCTACTCACATCACTCTGGGTCCTCCTTTGCCTGTGATTCACAGAGTTCAAAGCTTAGGAAGAACACCCACTATTGGTACTATTTGTATTTGGCTATTTCTATGCCCAGAGGCCAGAGCAAACAGACTCTCTCTGCTCCAGAGGTGACTGAGGAATTCACTGTACCAGGGCATTAACCTCTGGGCTTTCCACCCTACTAAACATATCCACCCTCCACGTGGGAAACAACCCAGGTCACCTTTTGTATCGAATGGAGAGTTTATTTCCCTGCACTGGAATTATGATAAATGTAGGTTAATCCCACACAGCACAAACCCATTTATAAAGGTGTCAAACAGGCCGGCACGGGGGAAGGGGAAGAAACAATGGAAAGTAGAACACGATGGGCAGCTGTACCCACTGGGGGTGGATTTATTACTGTTTCTTGACAAGGCAGATAAGCAGCTCAGTGCTAACCTCTGGCAGGAGGAACTGGAAGTGTTTCAGTTGGTGCTGGGAAGGTTGGAACTGTAGTTACTGTGCACACATACAAGTGTACAAAATAACACAGGAACTGAAAAAACCTCATGTACCTTTGCTGAAGGAGTAAGTAACCAGAGGTTAACCTGCCTCAGCCATTTGATCTGGCTGATAAACACTCTCAGAGTCCCTCCTGGGCTTAACCTAAGAGGAAGTTATTTTCAATCACGTCTTCATTTGCTACAAAACCAAAGGTGGTCTGATTTTTAATCACCTGCCCCAGCCAGCTCCAGTGCCTCCACCAACTCCAGTTTGCCCCGGAAAAGCACAGGGAAACCAAAGGCTCCTGGACACCTCGTGTCTGGGTCAGATCAATCCCAGCAGGACAACAGGGGCAGGAGGTTTTGGGTATAAATCCCCCATCAGAGGCAGAAGGCAGGTGGGGGATCACTAGCCATGGAACACAGTTAAGGAGAGCCCTGAGGGATGAGATGTTTGCAGGCACAAGAGAACAATTGTGCCTGCCCTGCCCAAATGGGCTGTTGCCCGTCCAGGACCATAATCTCTCTTGTTATCTCCAGCAGCACAGCACTGATAAATTTGAGCTATTGAACCTGCAACAATCGAGGTGACAGAGTAAAGCACAGCAGCCTGCGCTCTGTGTAGGTATTTTCTGCTATTTAGCCACCAAGATAGTTTTCTAAACTGTGCTTTTCTCCTGCAGCAGAGGGAGACCTTTATGTGCTTTCAGTGGAGTGGGGCTGAGCTCTGCCTCTCCAGTCACTCTGGTGTGTTCAGAATAACCCAGAGTTATCCTGATAAGCACAGCAGCATTTTAATGGGATACCAGATCAACTGTTCTTCCTTGTCCCTAAATCTTGCATAGCTGTGCAAGGTGTAAGATGGAGAGAAAATGACCTGAGCAGCACAAGTAGTATTTACTATGTTTCTCTTTATAGTATTGCCAAGGTCTGTTCTCTCCAGAGGGTGTTTACAACTAGGAAAAGCAAATCCCACGTGGAGCAAAGCCAGAATCCAAGGAAGGTGCAGGCATGAGGAACATGGTTTGGTGCTAAAGGACTGAACCCCAAAAGTTCAGGGGGATCTGTAGGGCAGCTCTGGCTTCAGGGCAGAGGGGCAGGAGGGGATGCTGTGAGCTCCCAGCCTGTTTTCTTGCCCTGACGAGGTAGGCAGCCACCCAAAGCCCCCAGCCCCTCAGCTGGGGGCACACAAGGGGATTTGGGGTGAGAGAGGGAAGCAGCTAGGCCAGCAGTGCTGAGGTCTCCACACCACAATCCAATCTCGCTGACAGCAAGGCACAAATTGCCACGTGGCTCTGTGCAAAGCAAGACACCACTCAAAGCACAGCACAGACACAGAGGGATTGCCACGTAGAGATGTTCTCCTGAGAAGCCTCCTCTCCAGCTGATGTTTTGATAAATCTCTAGGGTATATTTTTTTCTTAACTTTTATTCTTTTTCCAAAGCACTAAAGAAGTCTCTGGGTATATGACACACTCTCAGTGCTCTCTTTCATTATTACTCCACTCTATATTCTTTCCCTGTATGTCTAAATGCATCAGTAGAGACTTAAGCTCAAAACAAGTGGGAAGTATAACAACATTTTCAGACTACCACTTCCTCTGTAGGAAGCATATACAGCTAGGAAAATCCACGCAAATAATATGAGTGTCAAATGTAATCAGTAGCTGCCCACACCCACCTGAAAGCATGGCAGGAATGATTTTTCTGCAAGGACAATGATGTGCTTGCATCAGAGGAAAGAGCTTTGTAAATGCATTTTCCCCTAATTATAGTTATCACAGAGGCTGCCGATGAGTCAACGTTCTGCTCAGCTCAAAACAACAACAGCAAAGGTTACAGGAGGAACCAGGACTAGCACAAAGGGAGGAATGAAAACTCTCCTTCAAAAATGAAGGAATAATGACAAATCAAGCAAAAGTTTTTGTGGGTGACACCAACCATCTGAGAAGTGGAGTTTCACCAGTGTTAATGAAATAAATCTAATGGCTTCCCTGATGAGGCAGGTAAAGATAAGTTGGGCTGCAGATAATCAACCTGAGTCAGAGCAAAGCACATCTGAACCTACAGAAGTCACAGCTGTTGTTGCCACGGTGCCACCATGGCCACACTGACAGATGGAGCATCTCCCCACAACCCTGTGCCAGTCCCGGCCCAGCCCCAGCTACTTGGGGCAGACACCTCTGTGAGAGGAGCCAGCCCTTCACACCATCAGCAGGTGAATCACTGGAGCTTGTCTGGAGCCACCTAATTGAATTAACTGGGTGCTGTGTGACAGCAGTGGCAGCTCCTCACTGCACAGCTTGTGCCCCTCTGACCTGCCATCCCCTTCTGCTCGCAAGAGACAGGTACTGCAGGTGCATCCTCTTCTGCATGTCACCAAGACCCTCTTCACCACACAAAGCAGCCATGCAGCTAGAGAACACTTCCTATTTCACAAACCTCCAACCACCACCCAGACAGACTATAATTAGCTCAAGCCCTAATGACTCTTCCTGGGTGACATTTTCTATGTTTGAGCAGCCCTGCCTGATGTCCCTTGGTTCTCCTCCTCCAAACACAGCTCCAGGCACTGGTGGTCATGGCATTGCTTCGAAGCATCCACTGATTTCCTTGGGATCCAGCTCCCACTAACCAAATGGATCCTCCGCCCAGGGCATGGTGGTTAGAACAGATTTTCAAGGATGCCTGAGATCCCCAAAGGGACAAAACCAAGCCAAGCCATCCAGCCATGGAAGGAGAGCCAGCAGCATAGGCTATCTTTATTTGCAGTGTGTTTTCCTGATGGAGGAATTTCTCCAGTAGATGCCACAGAGCAAATATTTATTCAGCTTTATTTCTCTTGACTCACCTCCCTCCTTCCCCCAGCCTGCAGGGCTGTTGGCAGACACTGCAGGTCACTGTTGAGATGGACTCACTGGAGTTCAGGCTATCAATTAGATCACAGTTTAGCCCCCTCCAAGGCACAAGTCTGGACCTCTGGGTATTTTCAGGTGGTAAGAGAGCTGTGTTAGACAGCAAGACTACGAACAGTCTGTCCCAGCAACAGCTCTTGGCCAGAAGCCATCTCCAATGTTTGTGGGTGTTTTCTATGACTGGTAGTGGAAGTGGGAGATGAATTGGGAGCTGCAGCTCCTGATCTGCATCAGATGGGCACAGGTATCTGCAGCAGAGCATAACGCCCACCTCTCAAGGAGGGCATCTCCACCTCAGTTCCTCTCTCTAAAAAGAGACTAAAAAGAGTTCTGTGGGAGATGCACTGAGACTACATCACTGGAGTCACCTCCTGTGCTCCCAGCCCGCTTGCTTGTCACAGCCACCAGCAGCAGACACTCATCAGAGCCTGCAAGAACCCCAGAGCAGGATGGGGATGAGCCCACATGGTGCTCCCAAGCTCCCAGCCACATCCCCCTTCCAAAACCTCTTTTCCAGCTTACCTGTCTATGGCTTTAATTTACAGTAACCTCCAACATAAGCAGGACTACTGACTGACGTGGCAGACTCTCCTCTGCGAGGAGATAATACCTAGGTAGTTATTTTTAACCCGGTTTGACAGTTCTCTTCTCACTCTTTGTTTTTCTCAACAGCAATTTCTCCTTCCCTTAAAAAATCGAACATGCTCATCAGGAGAGAGGTTTGGAGCTTTTTCTCCCTCCTCCCCCCGAGTTGATTTTGACATGCTGCAGACCAGCTCCAACCAGTGATTTGTCACTGTCAAAAGTACCTGTGGGGTTTTGAGGAGGTTTGGGTTTTTTTCCCAATCCACCAGCTAACAGCCAACAAGAGCAGCACAGAGGACACAGAGCTTTTTTTCCTGGGAAAGCTGCTGGCTTCCTGTCCACCTCCTGTGCACAAGCTCCCTCTGCAGAGCCACAGATGGCAACAAAGTGGTGTTCAGCAAGCGCAGCTCTGGGTTTATTCCCTCTCTTCATTTCTTGCTTTCGGCAAAAGCAAAGATGAAATTAGATTTTAGCAGCTCATATGAGCTGGAAATAGTTGTTAAGTCCAGGTGGAGGTGGTGGGAAAACATAATAATAAAGCCCAGGCGTGCTTTGCACACTGATCTGAGGGTATACATGGATCAGCCAGGAATGAAATGTGTGTTCTGCGTACATTTTCCATGTGAAGAAAGTTCTCAGCAAGGTCATCATTAAACCCAAGGTGAAGAACTTGTACAACAAAAATCCTAACCACTGCCAAAAAAAAAAACCAAAAATACCCACCCCAATCAACTAAAGCTGCAACATCATGTTGACAAAAGATCAGGGCACAGAACTCAGGAAAAAACAACGTGACTGTTGTCTCCGGGCAAAGAGCACAGTCAGGCGACTGCAGACCAGCCTGTGGCTGGGGATTTGACTCCTTTTATCTCTGAAGCTTAAAGAAACTGCTATAATCATCCCTTGTCTTCAGGTGTAGCCAGAGGCTGGGAGATGTAGAGTGGTTTCATGAGTCATTTGCTTCCCAGGACACAGTGATTTTTCCATGTTGTATTTCTCTCCTGGAGATACCATCCAATATGTGAGCCCATGTCTACTGCTGGATCTGCTGGTGGCTTTGTGTGCAGCCTTCAGCAATTGATTTCTCTTTTCACTGCTTTGGTTCTCCCCCAGTCAAACCAGATGCTCAAACAAATCCACTGCCCGAGTGGGTCCTGCTTTGGATGTTAGGATCAACATTGAAAAGCACTCTAACTGTCAAATGTGCTACAAAAACTCAAGGGCTTTTTCAAGCCCCAAACAGAAATTCCCAAGTGTTGCTCTTGGAAGAGGAAGAGACGTGCGGTAACAGAGCCACTGGAAACCTGCAGAAAAATTTGGGAAAGGCAGCCAGGGCAACATAGGGCAAGAACACAGGGCAAGAACAGTGGAAGAGGAAGGAAAAGGCAGTTGAAAAAAGGGAGGACAAAAGAAGAAGCAGCATGAACAAAGATGGAAAAATAAACCTGCCAAGATAACTGTTTATCTCTCCTTGCACTGACAGCGTTGGACAGATCTTGGAAGGCTGCCTGGCATGTCTTTTGTTGGAGCATGAAAGGAGAACCTATGTCACTTCCCTCACTTGATAACACCTTGCCTCCATGGCAATAACTCACTGCTTGGAAATTATGAAAGCTATTTATTTGCATATACTGTTCAAAAACTGTCCACCAAATTGACTTGAAACCACCCAGTCAGGTACTTTATACAGCTCGACCAACCTGCTCACATGATCCCCTGGATCTCTCCCCCTTTCTGCTCTCCCCTTCCCACCCTCCATCTGCCCTGTTTACTTGACGCCATAAAACCTCCTCAAACAAGGGCTGTGACCACGTGTGTCTACACCAAACATGACATGATCTCAGCTTCTGTGAATTACAGCAATATAGATAATGATCTGATGGGCGTTTGGGTTATCCTGCTGCTCCTTCACATTAACAGGATTCTCTCAATTACTAGCAGCACTTAAGATGGCCAGAATCACTTCAAATAAGTCTGTCTTGATCTGTCTTGGCTCTCTTCATCACAGTTGCTTTGGTTTTGGAAAGTCTTATTGATGGTTTGCATTTTTCAAAGAAATTTGAGAAACTGCAGGGCTTGTTCTGGTCAAATGTATTAATATTTTTTCTAAAGGAAAAACACAAATGAAAGGTTTGCTCCATGAAAATGTGGCACAGAGCTCCTTCTCTCCCACCACTCCCACTTCACAAAGACTTAACGAAAAGTTAGCACAGGGGAGAAGAGAAAGAAGGAACTTTCTGAAGCGCTTTAGGGGGAAAGAATCTCAAAATTGTAAGCACCCCTAGGGCCAAAGGTCTTCATTGAGACCCACCCTCTTACTCTTGGGGTTTGATCAGACTTTCTGATTTCTGACTGCAGGAAAAGTTTCCCTTGGAATAGCAGGTTAAATTAGGCTATCAGCCTGCTGCCACTGCAGGAAGCAATTGATGATAAATCTAATTGCTGCTGGAAGGGGCAATTCCTCCCTTGGCCACACGTTCCCGTGCACTGGCACCGGTGTCACCTGCCCTGTGGCTGTCCCTGCACTCCACTGCCAGGGTGAGTTCACCACGGGGTCACACTGGCCCCGAAGGTGAGGGGAGTCCCAGGGTGGCAGCCACAAGACAGTTCCTCTTCGTGGCAACGTTAAACTGTGCCAGATTTCAAAAGCACATGGACTCAAGGCGACACAGAATGCCCAGGGGCTTCCAGCCTGAAAAAGTCTTTGATCATCAATTCCAGCTGCCCCATGGCATTTTGGAATCATCATCTCACCCCACCTCAGACGGGAGAAGGGGCAGATCCTGTGGTCGAGGGGCTGGAGGGGACTCACAGGGTGGCAGAGAGGAGCAGCACTGCCCCAGGTGTCCCAGCTCAGTCCCTGGTGCATGCACAGTTTCTGCTCCAACCACAGAACACACTGCGTTTGCCCGAGCCCCTGCTGTTACAAGTGGTCAGTCTGGGCTTAATGGTACTTCTAACTATTTTAATTACTTTACTTAAAGAGCTGCCTAGCTGCTGCCCAGCTCCTATTCCAGCCTTTATCTTAATGAATGATTATCGCCAGTACAAACATCCCCACTGGAACAGTCTGATAAGAGCCTCATAGCGGTTTTGTGTTTAATTCACTGATTACAGGCCAGAAATAAGCTCAACAGACGTTTTTTCCCACTGTGTTTCCCCGCAATTCCTTGCCTTCCCCTTTCCCTCGGCCGTGTCTGTTGGAGTCCGATGGGGTGAGGCAGCAGGAACCGCCCGGGGCGATGGGACCATGTCCCACGTATCCCGCAGCGCTCCGGGAGAGCAGCGCCGGGGCCGGGCACAGAGGATGGTTTCGGCCCGACGGGGAGCACCAGACACCTCCGAAAACGCCTCCCGGGAGCACTTCAGGCCACCCGAGACCCTCCATCCCCGAAGCGCATCTTTTGGCAGGAGCCGCGGG
>NW_008679922.1:0-6360 GCF_000695815.1 Acanthisitta chloris | reverse complement strand
CTCAGCTAGTGTGGAAAATGGTGAGGGATATAAAGAGGAATAAGAAGGGCTTTTCATAACTATGTTGGCAGGTAGCATTTTTGTTTTAGTCTTTCCTGCTGCGCAGTAGGCCAGGGAACCTACTGACAAGGGTGGTGAAAAGGCAGATGTCATCTCTGCCTCACTCTTAGGGGTAAGGTTTGCTTTCCCATGTCCCTGAGGCTCCACTAGGAAGGTCTGTGAAAATAAGGAATTCCCCACAGGAGTATCCAAGCTGCTTGGACCACATGTTCATAGACCCAAACCCCATGCATCCAGGGGAGCTGAGGGAGCCAGCCAGTGTCACTGCAGTGCCATTGGCTCTCATCTCGGTGTCAGAACCAAGGGAGCTTCCTGGCAAATCTCACACTCAGCTTCAAGATTGGCAAGAGGATTTGGGGAGCTGCAAACTGGTCAGCAACACCTTGTGTTCTTTGGGAAGATAATGGAACAAATAATCCTGGAAGCTGTTTTTAAGTATGTGCAAGACAGGAAGGTGGTTAAGAACAGCCAGTGTGGATTTACAGGGACTGAACAGCACTGAGCCCTGCCTTCTACAGTGAGGGGCCTGGCTTTGCACAAAGGGAGAGCACTTTGACTTTAGCAGGATGCAGTCTCCCTTAGCACCTTGTAGCCAAATTGATGAGATGTATATACAAGGGGGTGGAAAAGTGGGTGCAGCAATGGCAAAGAGATCTTACTGCTGTCTTCAATACCTAGATGGGGAGGGGATAGAGAAGATGGAGCCAGGCACCTCCTACAGATGCAGAGCACCAGGACAAGTACTGGTTGACACTAAATGGAACAGGAGAAATGTTGATTAAATACTAGGAAAACATTTTCACCATGAAGGTGACCAAACACTAGGACAGGTATCAAAGACTTCCTTACATAATGCAAGTCTCCGAAGACACAACTTACTCAGAACTGCAGTTTTGGGCTTTGCCTGTAAAATCAGTGTAGAAAGGCACAAGTATCAGGAAGTCTTAACTTCACTTAGGTTCTTTATCTTAGATTAAAATGTTAGATTTGATTGCTAGAAATTTCTTGCAGCATTGAAGTTTAAAATTTAAAAGGTTTTTTATGGGTTTCATTTTGAAAATAGTAAGAAAAGACTGTTGGGAAAAGTCCCAGCCCCACCATACTGGGAGAAAAACACTTTATAGCTATTAAATGGAAAACAGCTGTAGGACTAAATAAATTGCTTGGAAAGAATTAAGCACTACATGTTTTTTCTGGCTCAGAGTTTGAACTATTGTCAGACCACCCAAAATACTTCAGAAATTAACTTTTATAACTCAGTGAAACTGGAAAATCAGTTTAGAGTTTCTCATTCATTACAATCATAATGCAAAGTATCAACTGATAATTCAGGCCTAGAAAGTACAATGCTGTGTAGTGTCAAATTTCTCTACTATAGCTACTTAAAAATATATTCCATCTGAAATATAAAATTTTTAAAAAGCAAAACCCAGCTACCTCCAGACACATGTAAAGGCCACAGATCACCAAAACACTTCTATTCCATCTGAAATATAAAATTTTTAAGAAGCAAAACCCAGCTACCACCAGACACATGTAAAAGGCCACAGATCACCAAAACACTTTTGGTACCTGAAGTCTTGGCCCTGAAGTACTCTACCTTGGTGTAGCACATTTGCATTAAAATTCTGCCTTTTTTGGTGTCATAATTGGCCATTGGTTTGCTGGAACCTGATTGGTGAGGCACATTTTGTATGTTTTAGTGCTTTCACCTGTATTTTAAGGTTTAACGCTAACTGGCTGTGGCTGCTTCTAGTTGAGGCAGGTTCAGGAGACTGTGATGGTGCACACAGTAACATGTACCAGCAGCCACCTGGAGCACCTGTCTGAGGAACAGAAAAGCTTGTTTCATTTTCCTTCTCAGCCCAGTGAGAGATGCTTGTTCACGTTTCCCACTGCACATCTATGTGTCCTATCCATCAGGATAAAGACTTGGCTGCCCTAGATTGCCCTTCTGTGCTACCATTGAAGCACAGCCACTGCACAACTGAAGTGCCGTGGCACCAGGAGTGAGAGCGTGTTCCTGTGAGGAGGTGGTGGGACTGAGCTCAACCTGGGTCATCTAGCTGATTCAGTCCAAGGACTGTTGTTTTGATACAAGTCACTGATCTGGCATTGTGTCTATGGAGTGAGTACACATCAGAGTATGGAATGCTGGAATGCTTCTGTGCTGGCTTTGCTCCAAGAGAAACTCCAGGAGAATGCCACATATAAGCACAGAGCACAGATACCTAGCTGTTGGTACACTACCCTGTGGAATAACCCAAGTCTTGAATTGTTGCTGACATGGTATCTACCTGATGTAAGCTCTATGTTCTGCATCTTCCAAGAAGAAGGAGGGCTGTTGTCTTCCATATCCAAATTCAAAAACTAGGCTGTTAAACTAGGGAATGGCTTCAAGCTTTAGATTGTATCTAGGCTGGGAGGAGAGTCAGTTCCAGGTCCAGCTGCCCTGATGTGCAGATGTCTTGTATCTAAGTATGCCCAGTACTGGAAATGCTATTCCTAGGTCTGCAACATACTTTCAGTAATTGAGGAAGTGTAAGTGTTCAAATCACCTTTTGTGAATTCTTTACAGTTCTGAACTAAGTTTTTGACGGAGTTGTGATCCCTAAAAATGTTGCTGGACTTGGCCCTAAGTACATAAGACAAGCCTGTCCTTCATTTAATAAAAGACCAAGTTGTCAGGGATGAACATTTTGATGCTGGAAAGATTGGCAAGCCATCAAGTCATGAATATGCAATACATGTGCATTTGGATTCCTAAGTGCCCTATGTATCTATTTAATTCTTTGCTTTATGTTAGGAATATCTTTGTATATAGTTAAATGCCTTGTATTTATGTAAGCATCTATTCCCAAATGTGCTGGGTGATAAAATTTAAAGGGAGGAAAATTGTTGTTCCCTAATCACTGAATAGTTGGTGCTTTGTTGTTATAGTACTGAGAATATTTTTTTCCTATCCTAAGAGCAATACTAAGATTTTGTTTTAATGGCATATGACACACCGTCGTGTATAAAATCTGAAATTAAGGGGCTAAGAACAATAATTTGAAATACATCTGAGGGAAAAAATGGGAGGGAATATATAGATGAAGATTAATTTCAGTGGTTCACATTTCACTCTCCTAGTTCCTTTTCCATCTAGTTCAGAACTAAAAGAATTGGCAACTCGCCTCAGGAAAAAAGTCAAAATGATTAACTGAGAACTTGACAAATACACTTTGTTTCACAAAAGGGTCAATCAGACATCTCTTCCTTTAATTACCTTCTTTAACTAATATTTGTATTTTTGTTATTTTTTTTCACTTATATTTGGTCATTTTTGCAATGTTTAAGCTAAATACACAGTCACAGGACTTGGTGTGGTTTATGTAGCAACAGTTTTGGTCCGAAAGCTTGGGAGTTTCCTGCTTGCACATGAGGACATAAGCCTGTAGCACAAAAGCAAGTACTTTGCCATAGAAGTGGTTTTGCATATAGGGTGAGCAGAACTATGTATGTTTGTAAAAACACTCGGGTAGCACAATTCTTGTGTTTTGTTTCCTCTCTTACCAGGTGTTAGTGTCTGTCCAATCCCTAATTCTGGTGGCAGAACCGTATTTTAACGAACCAGGCTACGAGCGATCGAGAGGGACCCCGAGCGGGACCCAGAGCTCCAGGGAGTACGATGGAAACATACGACAGGCAACAGTCAAGTGGGCAATGCTTGAACAAATCAGAAATCCATCACCATGTTTTAAGGAGGTAGGTTTTGTGAAACACAGCATTTCTCTTGTTTGAGCATTAAGAATAAGGAAAGTATTTTTGGAAACATCATGCATGAGATGTCTGGTTTAGCCTCCTCTTTTTTCCCTGGGGCAACCCTGACTCAAGAGACTGAGGTGAATAAGGATGCACCTGACTTCACAGATTCTTTTCTGGGAAAGGGGAATGTGCACAAGTTGGGACTGACCTGAACAGGGGCTTGGGGCACAGTTTGATAAAACATGGTTCATGCAGCTCAACTCATTCCCAGTGCTGAGTGGTGCCTTCTACATTGCCTGTAAGAACTGGGCACTCGGTGTTGGTTCCTCTGCATAGCTAACAGGAATTTTTCCAAGAAACATGAATTTTGAAGCAAGTATTAGGAAACACTTTGGATACACTAAGACAATGCAAATTGGAAAAATACCTTAAACTGAATTCCAGCCTGTGTGTCATTTATGGAAGGATCCACAAAGCAGCTGCATCAGAAATCTGTGTCTTTGAAAATAACTGTCTTGATGCTGCTAAAGGCAGTGCTGACCTTCATGCATTCACACTGAAAAAGATTAGTGAAAGAAATCAAATTGCTTGATTTGTGTAGATTATTGATAATAGACTAAAACTCACCTGTGGCATCACAGAAGAATATAGTTGTTAGGGACTTCTCTCAGTGTCTCTAGTCCAACTCCTTTCCCAAAGCAGATGAATTTGATCTCAAGAGACTTGAACATACATGGCAAAGATTTCAAGGGGAAAGAGAAGTCCAACTCCTTTCCCAAAGCAGATGAACTGGATCTCAAGAGACTTGAACATACATTTCAAGGGGAAAGAGAGCTGAAGAAATGCTAAGAGAATCTGTGTGAATACCAGTGAAGAGTGTTTGGTCAAACATGAGTTATCTCACAGTTCTACCAGCGAATACTTACATAAACCACATTTTACTCTGAACTACTACAACTGCTGCCTGTGTTGAGCTGTGGAACCATCTGGCAGCATCACCTCTGCTTTGAGTTGTCTGCATATTAAAGTGTTGAAAAAGCACAATTATTTTAGGGTTATGCACATTGCTAAGTGTGGCATCTGACAGGGTGATCTTTCATCCTTTCCTTGATGTCCTGGAAAACATCTTTTGGAATAGAAAACCCCTTTTATGTTAAAATAAATGTGTCTTGTGGAATAAGAAACCATAGACACTTCACCTGCATGACAAGAGATAAATGTTTTATCCACGTGGAGGTGGGAAAGGATGTGGATTTTATTGTGGGGTGTTGAACTAATGAAATAAAACCTGGTGGTGGTTCTAAACTGCCTCTTAAATGTTCTACTCAGTAAGTAGAAGACCATGATAAAGATAATATCATGACACACAATCAGATAACCTCTGCTAATAGGTCCTTTTCTTTTAGCCAGTGTAATGGTTTCACTTTGGCAATAGGAGTTTTCAAATGACAGTAAGCTTAAGTTAATTGAAGACACAAGAAAGCAGTGAGCTCCCTGACAATACTTGTCCACATCTCTTTCACACATACAGAACTGAAGGATATGGAATATTACAGTATTTTGGTAACTGAATCCCAGGTTACTGTTACTGCACTTTGCTTCAAGAGAGTTTCAGCAATATTGTGCTTGCTCTGCAGCTCATCTTTTTCACTGCTGGTACGAAAAAGGCACCTTTGGGAAGGACACTAGGTTCCATCTGCAGCCTCATCCAAATGGAAATGCATCTTGGATTATCTGAGTATTTCTCTGGGAGACTTGCTTGTTGCTAAGACCTCTGGGTTCTTTATAGGGTTATGTTAGTAACCTTAACAATGATGATCACTTCAGTAGCATAAATGCAAAGACATCCTGAAAACTGAGGTCTTAAGAATGTACATCCTGAGATCTTCACAAATCTCAGTTGTCTTCCCTTCAGTGTCTGAAATGACAGGTGGGCTCAGGAGATCTGCCAGTCTTTGGGAGTTCTTCCAAGCTCCATTATGCGTGTAAGGAATGCATCCAGAATTGAAGTCAATTACACTTTTGATATGCAGTTTCTCTTTAGACAGACAGCTATATTCTCTAACCTCTGGAGGGAAAAAATGATTGTGCCAATTATGTTGCAATATTGCCAAGAACTCTCTGTGCTCAATAAAATTTCTTTGATTTTATTGGTTCTTTCACCATTCAGAGTGCAGAAAACTGTTTAAGACAAAGCCAACACCAAGTGGAGTTTCACAACTTTGTTTGAGGGTTGATTGGTTGGGGTTTTTAAACTCAAATATGTACTTAAATACAAGACTTAATCTGCAATCAAATCCTGGCTCCCACACAAACTGTGGGCAGCTCAACTGCTATTGGCTGGGAATTCTAGTGCGCCCAGAGGTGCTGCCTCTGCCTAGGGCATGTAACTGGTTGCATCTCTTCTGTAGCAGCTGGGATGATCCGTCTCTCTGCAGGAGTATGTTAAGTTCCTGTGCTCATACTGTTGACAGTGTTTCTGCTTATCTGTTTTCTGTTTGGGCAGCCAGTGGTTAGTGATGGGAAAATACAGTGTTTGTACTTCCTACCAGT
>NW_008679921.1:8431-8795 GCF_000695815.1 Acanthisitta chloris | reverse complement strand
GTGGCCCCCCTGGCACCGGGGCACGGTGTGGGCATGTAGAGGGGGTCCCTTCTGTGCTGGGATGTGGCACGGGCCACCACCTGTGTGTGACACCTCGTGCAGGGGCACAACAGGCCCCAGAGTAAGGGGACACACTGTGCAGGATGCGGCACAAGGACGTGCTGTGGTCTGCTTACCCTGGGGTGACAGTATGGGGACATGGCACGGCCCCCTGTGCAGGGGTGCAGGGGCACACCACGTCCTGCTTCTGCATGGGGACCCAGCATGGGGTGGCCCGGCCACTTTGCCAGTCCTGTCCCCCAGCATTACCTGGCTGAGGCCAGACTAACTCATAGCTGGGATAAGGGGGCTGGGCCGGGCCACC
>NW_008679921.1:8082-8403 GCF_000695815.1 Acanthisitta chloris | reverse complement strand
GAAGCCCTGCTAGCCCTGCCCCAGGCAGGACACAGACAGCTCCACGGCCACCCACAGTCTCTCGGCCACCCGAGGCTCACGCGGGACTGTCCCTTCCCCACAGCCCCTGGGGCTCAGAGTGGGTGACCTCCCTGGGAGCTGCAGCCTGGGCACCTGCCTGCCCAGAGACTGCAGCTGGGGCTCTCTCCCCCCAGATCCCAGAGTGGGGACCCCACGAGCACATCCCTGCTGGCACCTTGTGATGGCCCCAGGACCTGCTGCCTGCCTGCCACCAGCTGGAGAGGAGAAGTCAGCAGGGACAGCTAGGAAGGGGGACTAAGC
>NW_008679921.1:0-8018 GCF_000695815.1 Acanthisitta chloris | reverse complement strand
CCTGCACCCATCTGGTGTCCCCTCACCATCCACACCACTGCCCAGGAGACTCCTGGTGAGTCCCAGCCATGTAGGCTCTGCCGACGGCTACTGGCAACATGCAGCAGGGCTACGCGGCCGTCCTGTGTGAGTACAGCTCGGGGACGGGGGGGATGGCCTTAGGGGTCACCTCAGGGGGTGTCCCCGAAGGGGCTGATACCGCTGGCTTTGGCTGCCAGGTGTCCTGTCTGTGCTGGGGCTGGAGGCCACCGTGCCGGATGAATGCGAACTCACCCGACTGCTCCAGGACAAGCTGCATTATGAGATGCGCCTGCAGTACATGGTAACCTCAGGTTTGGTGGGTGGGGGAACATGTGGCATTGCAGGGCCCCAGTTTGCTCCAGGGGACACCCATTGCTGGGTGGTGGGTTTTTTTACCAGGGGCAACATGCACCAAATGATGCCCAGAGCTACTTCTGCTGGGGGCTGACCACATCAAAGGGCTTTTCCACTGGCTCCCCACGGTCATGCTGAGGCTGGCAGGGATGTCCCTGTTGCTTTGCCCCCTGCCAGTCCCTGTGCTCTTCTGACCTTGCAGAAACACTACTTCCCCATCGACTACACAGTCCAGGTCCAGTATGAGGAGGTGCTGAGGCCATCCAACATCACCCGCCTGGTAAGATTGTGGCAAGGGAGAGCCCCGTGATGGGTGTGCTCCAAGGACTCTCAGGGTCTGTGTGAGTCTCACCTGGGGCACCCTCTTGCTCTTCAGCGCAACAGGACAGTGTCAGAGGCAGCACTGCGATACCTCTGGTTCCACGTCAGCTCCCAGGCAGTGCTGCGGATCCATGAGGTGTTGCCAGAGAAGCACCCATCCTGGAAGTACACCCAGGAGCTGTGCCAGCTCTTCGATGCCTTGGGTGAGGAGTACAGCAAGTACCGGCAGGTGAGGAGCCCCCTGGCACCCCAGCCCAGCCGCACGACACACGCAGGTGTGCTGGGAGGACACACACCCACAGGCACAACAAACACCGGGGGCACAGAGCGGGACCAGCACCCTCTGTGCGTGTGGGTCCTGTGGGAGGCAGCGCCGGGTGATGTTCCACATCTGGCATTGGTGGTTCAGTGGTAGAATTCTCGCCTGCCACGCGGGAGCCCCGGGTTCGATTCCCGGCCAATGCAACAGCTGTGTCTGTTTTGCTCACCTGGGGGGTCCGGCAAGGCCGGGGGGCGAGGAACGGGACTGTCACCCCCCCTGCGTCACGGGATGGCACTGCCACTGCCGGCGGTGGGGGGGATCCTGCAGAAAGTGCCCCTTGTTTTCCCTGTGACAGTGGTGCTGCTCCTCCTAAAGCCTCTGATGCCTCGACGCTGCTGCGGAACACCTAGGCAGCTGCGTTTGGGGGCCGGATGGGGTGGCCTGTCACAGCTGGGTCACCAATGTGAACCTGAAGTGTGTCTGTGTTATCCTGTGCTGTGGGACAGGTTCCGTAGCCCCTCTGAGGAGAGAACGAGCTTTGCTGTGTCGTCTCATTAGAGCATTAACTATGAAGGCTAATGACTACCCCTACCTTTCTAGGGGTGATGTATGGGGCAGCAGGAAGAGATGCTCCCTTGGGCAGGAGCCCCGGGGTCAGAGCTGTGTGTTGGGGTGCTCTCTGCAGGGTGTGTGTGTGTGCGTGTGTGTGTGTGTGTGTGTGTGTGTTTTCACAGCTGGCAGTGCCTGTTCCGCTGCTCCCATCTCTCTGGGTTGGTTTGGGGGCTGTGTGGGGGGACTGGAACGTACTGCACATCTGGCATTGGTGGTTCAGTGGTAGAATTCTCGCCTGCCACGCGGGAGGCCCGGGTTCGATTCCCGGCCAATGCAACGGCGACATCATTTTGCATTCCGGTGTTCCTTGGGGCTGCCAGGGTGCCCGTGGAGTGAGTGGTGCAGAGGTGCTCCCTTATGCACCGCTGTGCTCTTGGCCCCGGCACTGTGTCCTTTGTGTGGGTGACAGCCGCAGTTCTGCCTGCAGTGAGTGTCTCTGGCTCGGTGGCATTGTGGGTCAGAAAGAGAAGGTTTGGTGACAGTGAGCATCTCAGCTGGGTGACAGGGAGGGGCACTGGCTCAGTGACAGTGAGGGATGCCACGTCGATGGCAGTGCTCCCTGTCTTCGGAGCAGTGGGAGGCGCTGGTCCCTGTCAGGGGTGCCCAGGCCACAGAGATGTGAGGCAGCTGTGGGCAGCCCCAAATCTGACACGGGTGGCTCAGTGAGATGATTTTTGTGCCCCCTCTCCAAAAAGCCTGGCTTTGGCTCCTGGTCAGTGCAGCCCCATGTCCTGCCCTTCATCTCTGCAGCCCCTGACCCCTCTGCTTGACTTGGGCTTCATGCAGCCACGGGTCTTGGGGCTAGGGAGGTGCTGCTGCACCCCAAGGTAGAGAAGTTTGGGTGCTGGGTGGGGTTGACCTGTCACAGCTGGGTCTCCAGAGTTGAACCTGAAATGTGGCTGCATTGTCCTGTGCCATGAAACAGGTTCTGCAGCCCATCCAAAGAGATTGTGAGCTTTGCATAGTTGTCTCATCAGTGTTAATGCTGAAGGCTAATGGCAACCTCTGCTTGCTGAAGGTGATGTGAGAGAGCAGAAAGAGGTGCTCCCATGGGCTGGAGCCCCATCATCAGAGCTGTCTGTTGGGGTTCCCTCTGTGTGTGTGTGTGTTCACAGCCAGCAGTGCCTGTCCCTGTTGCACACACTCTGATGGCTTTGGGAGTGTGGGGCAGCAGTGGGGGGGTGTTTTACATCTGGCATTGGTGGTTCAGTGGTAGAATTCTCGCCTGCCACGGGGGAGGCCCTGGTTCGATTCCCGGCCAATGCAACAGCTGTGGTTTTTTTGCATCCTGGTGTCTCTGGGGGGACCATGAGGACTGCCTGGGGTGCCTGCAGGGTCTCTGCACCCATCGGCACATCTGTCGCCTGTGTGGGTGCAGAGGGTGTCATTGTCAGTAGAACAGAGCAGGGCACCTTGGTGATTCCCGAGGGGCTGTGGCAGGGAGCTGCCAGGGGGCTTGGTGGCAGAGAGGGGCCCTGGCTCATGGGCAATGAGTGTCCATGGCTCGATGATAGTGAGGGTCCCTGGTTTGGTGGCAATGACAAGGGTCCTTGGCTCGGTGGCAGTGCGTACCCCTGGCCTAGGGCAATGGGAGCTGCGTGAGGCTGGGAGGTGCCACTACCCAATCCAAGAGGCAGGGTGCTGGGTGCAGGTGACCTGTCACAGCTGGGTCACCATGTGAACCCAAAGTGGGGCAGGGTTGTCATGTGCTGCGGGGCAGGTTCTGCAGCCCCTCTGAGGAGGGAGCGAGATTTATTCAGTCATCTCACCAGACTGTTATCTCTGAAGGCTAATGATTACCTCTCCTTGTTGAAGGCAATATGTGAGGCAGTAGGAAGAGATGCTCCCTTGGGCAGGAGCCCGGTGTGAGAGCTGTGTGTGTGTGTGTGTGTGTGTGTGTGTGTGTGTGTGTGTTTTCACAGCTGGCAGTGCCTGTCCCGCTGCTCCCATCTCGCTGGGTTTGGGATGGGGGGGAGGGCTGGGACACTTTGTGTTTTCACAGCTGGCAGTGCCTGTCCCGCTGCTCCCATCTCGCTGGGTTTGGGATGGGGGGGAGGGCTGGGACACTTTGCACATCTGGCATTGGTGGTTCAGTGGTAGAATTCTCGCCTGCCACGCGGGAGGCCCGGGTTCGATTCCCGGCCAATGCAACAGCGACATCATTTTGAATCCTGCTGTTCCTTGGGGAACCTTGGTGACATCCTGGTGAACTCTCCCTGCAGACAGATGTGGAGGCGGTGGTGGCTGACCTGGTGAAGCTGCTCCACAGCGCAGGCGCTGAGAGCAGGAGGAAGGCTGTACGTCCCAAGGCACTGCTGGACAACTGCCTCAAGGTCATGTGGATGCTGTACGGGGTGCCCTGTGAGTTGGGGATCAGGGTGGGGGGGAGTGGAACCTTGGGGAATGCAGGTGATGACACCTGTTGTGTTCAAGAAATGACTGAATGTGACAGTGCCATGGTCTAGTTGACAAGGTGGTGATCAGTCAAAGGCTGGACTTCATGATCTCAGAAGTTTTTTTCAATCTAAATGATTCAGTGATTCTGTGATTCTGTCCCCTCTGTTCAGGTCGGTGGGAGTCCACCTAATGGCGCAGAAGATTCCTCTCTCAACACCTTCTCCTTGTCCTGGAGCCTAGGATGCTGCCTCTGCTCTGCCCCCGCAGCAGAGTGCCATAGTGCGGTCCTCAAGGAAGGTGCAAAGGTGGGACAAATGCCACCTCTTCTGGGACAAAGCACCACCCTTTCCAGGACTGTGGGACTGTTCATGGCCATGGGGTCTTGCCCATCTGAAATGCCTGGCACTTTCTTCATGAATCTGGGGTCAGATGCAGACCCCCATGGCAGACAGCAGTTGGGGACACACACTGCCCTCCCTGTCCACAGCGGGGTGAAGGCATCACCCCATTCCTCTTGGTTTGTACTTTTTCCTCAGCTTTCATTAAACACCAGTTAATTCTCTAGCATTGCAGCTCAGCTTCCGACCAGGTCCCGGGAGCCTCCAGCCTTACCCAAAATAAAGGACCAGCAAAGACAACACCACTGCCTCCGTTGTCTCTTATTTGGGGTGTCAGCCCCCTCCCTCACCACTGTAGGGGAGAGAGTCATCCCAGTATAGGGACCCCCAGAGCTGCTGCCTGCCAAGCCACCCCCGTCAGCCCTGGCTGCTTCCCCGGCAAGAAAACATCTGGGTTTGTTTGTTGTGCTTGGCAGCACAGTGTGGGCAGAGTGCCGGAGGGACTGGGGGCTGCCTGGATGCCTCCCCCCTTCCCAGCTTACTTAATTACCTTAATTAGCTATTAGAGACCTTAATTGGTGTGTTCCTGACTGAAGGCTGCTTAGGCTTATGAGTCTATGGGCACTGCAGCATGAGTGAAGGCAACATCTTCCTCCTCCTCCCTTCATGCCTAGCCATGGTTCCTGTTTATATGAAGCCCACGCAGAGCTCAAACAAAGCCCACCAGTGATGATCCACAGCTTGATTTTGGGACTTTGATTAGAGGGACACCCTCTCCCATCCCCACTGGCTTTAACAAATAGCCCCCATGTGGTCCAGAGACCCACCTGTGGTTGCTTGAACTCCCAGGGCTGATCTTCTGCTCCCTCATGTCAGGCGTGGGAATGATCCCACGTCCTCCTCCACCGTGGGAAAATTGAAGCTGTCCCAGCAAAATGACCCTGGCCAAGCTTCCCAGAGCATCCCTGCTGCAAATGGTTGGGCTTGGGGCTTGCCAAAGCCCTGCGTGTCCATCCCACTTGACATATTGCAACATTTTCTTCCGGTCCTTCTTTCGAGGGATGGCTCCAAAGATATCAGCTGAGAGCTGCCATGGAAATGCACTCGTGTGTTGGGGAATGGGAGCCTGTTTGTGAAATCTCCTCATATACCATGAGGTGAGATGGGTGCAGGGAGGGTCAGCCCAAGGTGAGGTGCTCAGGTCCCAGAAGACATCCTTAGGGATGGACTGGGACTTGGGAGATCTCCTGCTGTGAAACCCCCAGCTACTGTATTAGGAAAGAATCTTTCCTGGCCTCGAACCAGCAGGAAAAATGCCTGGCAGCATCCTTGGTGGGGGGCATGGAAAGGCTGGCTGGTTTTGGAGTGGACAGATGCAGCATGGCAAGAGCCGGGCTGTGCCGAGGCTGCCCCGTGGCTGCAGTTAGGGGGCTGTCGGAGATGTCCCCAGGCCACCAAGCAGAATGGCTTATGGCCTTAGAATGAGGATGCCCAAGTGGTCCCCTCGGCCCTGGGGGATGCCCTGGATTCAGGACCGCACTTGGAGCATCTTTCCCTCTGCTGCCCCAGCCCAACTCAGCATCCTGGACAAGGAGGCAGCAACTCCAGCTCTCACTCTGCAGCCGGAGCATCCCTATTCTCCTGCCACAGAACGAGACTGAGCCTGGAAATGGCAATTAGTTCACTTTAATTGATGAAGCTCAGCAGGCAGGCACTGCTCTCACCAGGGCAGCCTTTGTCCTCTCCAGTCCCAGAAGGTGCCGTTGCTGGTGGCTGAGAGCTGTGCCAGCAGCCGCAGGACGCCCTGCACACTCTCCTCCACTGTCACCGGGCCCTACCAAACCAAAGGCAGGGGAAAAAAATTAACCAAGCCCCCTCCTGGTCTCAGCATTCCCATCGCATGCTGTGTGGTGAGATGCCAGCTCTGACTGGGGTGGGCTGGGAGAGGCCAGAGATGCTTCAGCAGCCAAAGGATGTGGCTTTTCCTAATTGTCTTAATTCGGGTGCTATAAGGATGGAGCAACCTCTTTTGTTCCTAGTTAAAAAGTGACTCGTTTGTCAGCCAGCACAGAGGTAAAGGGCAGCCGAGCGTGGGGCCGGGGTGCCCTCTGCTGACACACTGTCGGGATGGGAAAGGAAATAAAAACCAGAGGAAACTGGATCGTTTTGGGGGAGAGCTTGGAATTAACCTTTTGCTGTGGTGACACGGCCACCTTGAGACTGAGGAGCTGCACAGGAGTGGGTGTTCAGGGAAGGGATGTCTGTGGGAAGGATTGCTTCTGGAAAGGGATGTTTTTGGGAAAGGATGACCCTGAGAAGGGATGGCCTTGGGAAGGGATGTCCATGGGAAGGGGATGCTTCTGGGAAGGGATATCTTTGGGAAGGGATGACACTGAGAAGGGATGTCTGGGGGGAGGGATGGTTCTGGGAAGGGAAGGCTCTGGGGAGGGATAGTCATGGGAAGGACTGCCCCTGGGAAAGGATGTCCTCAGGAAGGGATGCCCATGGGACTTCACTGAACTAGGATGGCCATGCACCTCCCATCACTCACCATCCCCTGTTCCAAGGGAGGTGTCACACAGCCAGGGTCCACGGACACGCAGAGGATCCCACTGTTGCCGTACTCCAGGGCCAGGCACTTGGTGAGCATGTTCAAAGCAGCCTGGGAGGACAAACACAGCACCCGCCACAGCCCCACCATCACGATCTGGCAATACTACGGCCAGACGTAGAGAGAATCCTGCAGGAGGTGACCCTCCCCAAATTCCTCCTTGTCTTCATGGCAGCAGTACCTTGCTGCAGCGGTAACAGATGTCCTGCCTCTCCTCCCAAGCCTCTGCCACCTCGATGGAGCCCAGAATGCTGGAGATGTTGATGATAGCAGCTCTGCTGCAGCTCATCTCACGCTGCCCTTGGGCCTCAGCTGCCTCCTTCAGCAGGGGCAGGAAGGCCTGTGGGGGGTGGGAGGTCAGACATCACCATCCTCTTCCTCCCTGCTCCCAGCTTTTGGGGCAGGGGCTGCCTGTGGCCTCACCTGGCTTGTCTGCAGGGGCCCAATGGTGTTGGTGGTATAGACAAGGGTCATGTTCTCCGCTGTCTCAGTGGCCAGTGTGCTGCGGCGCGTGGTGCTGATGTTGTTGATCAGGAGGTTGAGGCCAGTATTTCCCACCTTCCTCTGCACCTTCTCAACCGCTGCCTTGATGCTGTTGGGGTCTGTCACATCTGCAAGGGGACAGGAGGGCTTGGGGACAGGCTGATGGCCATGTCCCTGACAAAGACGCTGTAGGGCATGGCAGAAGGCAGTTCCCAACCACTAAGCAGCATCCTGATCCCAGCAGTGACCTGATTGAGGCAAACCTAGGGACCCGCCTGCTTGGTGGCATTTCCTGGAGCCACCCACGGTTTGTAATTAAATCTTGAAAGTCTTCATCCCCTTCCCGCCCCAGTACTTACCTAGAGGCAGGACCACGACGTTGGGAAAGCCCAAAGCCAACTCATTGACAGCCTATGGAGAGAGTGGGGGGGAGGGAGTCATGTTGGGAGGCTCACCAGAAGGGGAGCCCTGTGCCATGCTGGGGTGGGAACAGGGTGGCCCTGCATGTCATAGCAGACAGGTTTCAACAAGATCCAGTGGGAGCAATTTGGGGCAAGCTACTGCTTCTCTGTACCTGGCTGAGCCTGGCAGCTTCAAAACTCCCAGCAGCAATGCCCCC